>NC_058417.1:25814913-25857417 GCF_002201575.2 Neomonachus schauinslandi
AAAACAGTATGGAGGTTCCTCAAAAAGTTGAAAATAGAGCTACCATATGATCCAGCAATTGCACTACTGGGTATTTACCCCAAAGATACAGAAGGAGGGATCCGAAGGGGTACGTGCACCCCGATGTTTATGGCAGCAATGTCCACAATAGCCAAACTGTGGAAAGAGCCAAGATGTCCATCGACAGATGAATGGATAAAGAATATGTGGTATATATATACAATGGAATATTTTGCAGCCATCAAAAGGAATGAGATCTTGCCATTTGCGACGACGTGGATGGAACTGGAGGGTATTATGTTGAGTGAAATAAGTCAAACAGAGAAGGACATGTATCATATGACCTCACTGATATGAGGAATTCTTAATCTCAGGAAACAAACTGAGGGTTGCTGGAGTGGGGGGTGGGGTGGGAGGGATGGGGTGACTGGGTGATAGACACTGGGGAGGGTATGTGCTCTAGTAAGCGCTGTGAATTGTGCAAGACTGTTGAATCTCAGATCTGTACCTCTGAAACGAATAATGCAATATATGTTAAGAAAAAAAAAAGAAGAAGAAGGTAGCGGGAGGGGAAGAATGAAGCGGGGGAAATCGGAGGGGGAGAGGAACCATGAGAGATGATGGACTCTGAAAAACAAACTGAGGGTTCTAGAGGGGACGGGGGTGGGAGGATGGGTTAGCCTGGTGGTGAGTATTGAGGAGGGCACATTCTGCATGGAGCACTGGGTGTTATGCACAAACAATGAATCATGGAACACTTCATCTAAAACTAATGATGTAATGTATGGGAATTAAGATAAGAATAAAAAAAAATTAAAAAAAAAAAAGAAAATGACACCAATCAAAAAAAAAAGAAAAAAGTTATTACATGCTCTAACCAAGAGATGGCACTTTGGACTAAGGAGGTATCAATGGAGATAGAGGACTAAGGAGGTATCAACGGAGATAGAGGAGAAATAAGGAAGAACAAAGTGTATAGGATGTCTCCTCAGTTTTTGGCTTAGGTAAATAATGGTTGTTAATCCTTTCCATATACTCAAAGCCAAAGAAATATTTTTAAAAGTTAATAATCTTGTGATATTCTTAGTATACTTCTCTTTAAAAAATCTAGTAAGAACTGTTTCAGGATCATATTTAAAACATACCTAATTCTCTACTCAGCCATAAAAAAGGATGAAATATTGGCATTTGTGACAACATGGATGGACCTAGAGGGTATTATGCTAAGTGAAGTAAGTCAGAGAAAGACAAATACAATATGATTTCACTTATGTGGGGAATCTAAAAAACAAATGAATAAACAAACAAAAAGCAGAAATAGACCCATAAATACAGAGAACAAAGTGATGGTTGCCAGAAAGAAATGGAAGATACATGCTTCCAGTTACAGAATAAATAAGTCACAGGGATAAAAGGTACAGCATAGGGAATACAGTCAATGGCACTGTAATAGCATAAGGTGACGGATGGTAGACATACTTGTGGTGAGCACAGAATAACACCTAGACTTGTTGAATCACTATGTTGTACACCTGAAACTAATGTATGTATTATAGTATGCCAACTATACTTCAATTAAAAAAACTAATGTATGTTTAAAAAAAAAAAAAGCCTCATATAAGATATACGGTCCTCAGAAGTTCAAGCAAACTCATAAGGATGAATAAATGAGGCTAATTGCATTTTGTCTTACAAATCAGTGTTTTTTTAGGGGCGCCTGGGTAGCTCAGTCGGTTAAGCGTCTGCCTTCGGCTGAGGTCATGCCCCCAGGGTCCTGGGATCGAGCCCCCCATCGGGCTCCCTGCTCAGCGGGAAGCCTGCTTCTCCCTCTCCCACTCCCCCTGCTTGTGTTCCCCCTCTCTCACTGTGTCTCTCTCTGTCAAATAAATAAATAAAATCTTAAAAAAAACAAACAAATCAGTGTGTTTTTTAAAATTCTAACATGTAATTTTTTTTTAAGATTTTATTTATTTATTTGAGAGAGAGAGGGAGGCGCGGGTGCATGCAAATGGAGGGAGGAGCAGAGGGAGAGGAAAGAGCGAATTCCAAGCAGTCTCCCCACCTAGTGCAGAGCCCAACCAGGGGCTCAATCCCACAACCCCGAGATCACCACCTGAGTGGAAGCCAAGAGTTGGATGCCCAACTGACTAAAGCCATTCAGGAACCCCAAAAATTCTAACACATAATTAACAATACTGCCTACAAATAAGATCAATTTCTAAATATCATTTATTGTGCATTGCCTTCTTCAAAAAATGATTTAAGCTAGCAAAATGTCTGAATAAATTAGAAGTCAAGCCAATAAAACAGTCCAAGGATATCTGACTAACCTATGTGTTATCTAAAAATAATTCCAGAGAAATTAGGTGGAGATAAATAGTCAATTATGCTAAACAAATTTAAGTCTCACAACAGCAATAATTAAGGCTACTACAGATACCAACAGAGCCAGGCAAAATATAAACTACCTTGACAAGTTGATGAAGTGTCATTTCTTTCAGAAGGTGGTGTACTTGGACCGTTGAAATGATGTGAAGTTCCTTGGTTCAAGTCAATGTTTGTAAAATTCTTTGAATGGCATACACAACAACATGATGATGGTACTTCAGCTTTTTTATTTAAGCTTTCATCCACTGGCTTCCCTAAAAAAAATGAAAGAACCCAAGTTGTAATATTTCTCTTTAAAAAACATTAATCTTCCTCCGCAACTACAGTGAGCGACCACCCAGTCTGCATGAGATTGAGAGGTTTCCTAAGATACAAGATTTTCAGTGCTAAACTGGAAAAGTACCTGGCAGATATAAGCAAGTCGGTCACCCTATCTCCAGCATCAAATTACAAGAGAGAAACACTTATACCAGAAACACTTATAGAGAAGTTATCATCAATTTACATAATTTGTAAAAATCTGGTAATAGTCAAAGAATAATAATGTTAACCACTTGGGTATTCATTTATATTGAGATTTATTAAAATATCAAGCAGGGAAGATTAAAATAAAGACCTAAAGTATATTCTTAATTACTACTATTTCCCTGAAGAAACAAAGCTCAATACATTAAATAATGTAAATATATAAAGGTTAAATCATTCCCACTTT
This sequence comes from Neomonachus schauinslandi, assembly GCF_002201575.2. NCBI lineage: Eukaryota > Metazoa > Chordata > Mammalia > Carnivora > Phocidae > Neomonachus > Neomonachus schauinslandi. Next base: position 25,818,014 of record NC_058417.1, read on the forward strand.
ATGTATCTATTTCAAATAGAAACATGTTTCATGATGTATCAATTCTGATACATGTATCAAAATGTATTTTAAGGTCAATATCCAAATAAAACAGGTAATTTTTAATACTTAAATAGAATACATAACCTTAACGGAGGTCTACATTGTGTGCCTACATGTATACTACCCTTGATCTTAGCCAAAAGGCCAAGAAGCAATGGCCTACATGTATAAATACACAGTTCACAGATACTAAAAAAAGGTGAATAATTAATCTATTTTCTATGAATAGTATTGACATTATTTTCCCATTTGTACTACATAAATACTACTAATTCTATTTTTCAGTCTCCCATTAAAATTTTAAGTTATTAACAGATTATCTCACTTTTCCCCAAAGAGTAACATCATTAACACTCAAAATGAACAACAAAAGTTATAAAATATTTATTCTTTAATAGTCTTACCAGGAGCACATTTCCTTTTAAAAAACATATATATACACACACACACATAAAAATACATATGTACATACCTACATACACTCATGGTTAACTTTAAATTCTCCTAATGCTTTAGGTCATATCCATCTAATTATGTAACTAAAATATATCCAATACTGTATTTCAGATTTATTAGGTATGTTAGCTAGTCTTTCATAAAAGTGAATGTTACTAGGCCTTTGTTAGCAAATCAAGTAAAAGTAATAGAAAATAATATGTATTTATGAAAACAATATTATAATAAACTTTTGCTTATCTGGCATCCAAACAAGTAGAAAAATCAATTAGAATATTTTCTTTATATATTCTATGGTCTGATGTTATAAAGAAGGGACAGATAAGGAAATATATTAAAGGATTTATTCAAAGCAATTATTTGTGTATGTTATAGCACCATGACAGGCCCATCTCTTACATACAAAATATCATAATCATTTTCATAATAACTAAGCATCCAAGATTCTTATTAGACTCTGAATCATCAAATAGACTATATTGTGTTCAAAACTGTTTTAGAATTAACAACATATTTTGCTCTGTAACTTGGGGCAACTGGATGACTCAGTTGGTTAAGCATCTGCCTTCTGCTCAGGTCATGATCTCAGGGTCCTGAGATCAAGCCCCACATCAGGCTCCCTGGTTCAAGCGCGTAGCCTGTGCTTCTCCCTCTCCCTCTGCTCTTCTCCCTGCTCCCTTGCTCACTTGCTCTCTCTCAAATAAATAAATAAAATAAAACAACATAATATAAAAAAGGAAGATATACAACTTATAAAGAAATACCTTAAAAGAGAATCTGTACTTAAATTAGCTAGCTAGAACATGGTTGAGTCATTTTGGATAAAAAGTACTTTATTAAAATATTTTTTTCTGGTCCCACTAAGGAACCTGAAGGTATCAACCAACTACTTACCACTAAGAGACTGTTGCCATGCTAAAGCAGAACAAAGTAAGGCTAAGCTTTTCCCACTTCCTGTTGGGCTCTCCAACAAACAATGTTGCTTACTATTTAATCCTCTGACAATCTATGGACACAAAAACAATAAAAATATCAATAAACAATTTACTTCATTAGGGTCTCTCTCCATCAGAAGTATAAATACAATGAGAAGTAAGGTTGCACTTCCAGGAGCACAGCAATAGCAGAAGGGAGAAAACCTAAACTTTATTCCTTTATACCTCTCCCTAAAATTATTATGGTCTTAAAAGCATATCAAGCAAAAAAGAAATGAAAAAAAGTAATTTATGCCTTAATCATTTCTGTAAAACTAGAATATAGTACATCAATATCTTTGATGAAAACTTAATGGAGGATACTGCTCATTGGAGTGTAAACTGTTAAAACCACTCAGTACAGAAATTAACAATTCCTAGGAAAGTTGAAGATCCCCAACTCTAACAAGTCCAGTCCTATGTATATACTCCAAACTTTTCACACATGAACACAAGGAAACCTGTATAAGAAAGTTCATAGCAGCATTGTTTATAATTGCTAAAGAATGTAAACAACTTAAAAGTCTATCGAAAGAAAATGGACAAAAAAATTCTGGTACATTCATATAATGGAATACTATACAGCAAGAAAAATGGATTAACAATCAACAGGCCTCTTAAAAATGTTAAGCAAAAAAAAGTCAACTTCTGCAGGTAGGTATAGTATCATATCATTATGCAACATTTAAAATATGTGAAATAAATACTCTTGCTCACAAACAAGATATAAAGTAAATATGGTAAAATAATCAGATTTAACAAAATTGGTTTACTTAAGTTTGTATATTAATTTTCTATATGACAACTATCTCAAAAAAATTACGGTGAGAAATATGCTGTTCTATGTAATGTATAGCAAATATTTTGTAGAAAGCACTAATTCTGCAAAGTAAATAGAAGTTCCAACTGAGATGAGAACATTTTTCAGAATGTTCTCCTTTGTCTCCATTATAACAATGGACAGATACAGTTTAGCAGTGATCAGTATTATTTTTCCAAGTTTAGATGTTCTTCAATGAACCCGGCAAATATTTTCAATCCATTTACTATCTGGAAAAATGAATGTAGTCTCATGAATTATAAGCACCTGTATCTTAATATATTAAGACTTAAAATAACTATTGAAAAATACTTACAGAATTCATCATAGCAAGCTGTGATGGGTAGGCTTTATAAGGAAAGGTAATCTTCACCCCACCAATTGTATATTCAGACCAAACTGAAGACATAATGCTTTACTATTTACTTCAGATTCCTAACTGCAACAGAAATGAAAATCAATATTGAAACAATACCAAAGAAAACCAGATATCCAACACTAGGACAGATGTCTGGAAATAAAAATCGGAACAAGTGTTTAAGCAAAACAAATGGGAAAGTAAAAGAATTTCCTAGTCTTATAAATCACAGTGGTTGACAGCATGTCTTGGAATCTGACAAATGTGGATTTGTATTCCTGCTGTGCCAAAGCTGTGGACTAGGAGTTAGTATAAACTCTAGACCAGGTTCTGAAAACAACTCATATACGTTACCTTGATTATGTCTCTTCACTTCTCTAAACTAAGACCCTTATCTGTAATAACCCCTAACTTAAAAACTGTTATGAGGGAGAAAATGCCTTGGCACTAAGTAGGTGCCCAATAATTCTTATTTAAAAATCAGTGGGGGGGGCACCTGGGTGGCTCAGTTGTTAGGCGTCTGCCTTCCGCTCAGGTCATGATCCCAGGGTCCTGGGATCGAGCCCTGCATCGGGCTCCCTGCTCGGCGGGAAGCCTGCTTCTCCCTCTCCCCCTGCTTGTGTTCCCTCTCTCGCTGTATCTCTCTCTGTCAAATAAATAAATGAAATCTTAAAAAAAAACAAAACAAAAAAAACTTCTCACTCCTCCACAGGTCAAGATCTCAGGGTCCTGGGATCAAGCCCCACATGGGCTCCCCGTTCAGCAGGGAGTCTGCTTGTCCCTCTGCCTCTCCCCACGCTAGTTCTCTCTAATAAATAAAATCTTTAAAAAACAATAAAGTAGAGGGGCACCTGGGTAGCTCAGTTGGTTAAGATTCTGCCTTCAGCTCAGGCCATGATCCCAGGGCTCAGGGATGGAGCCCCATATCTGGCTCCTTGCTCAGCTGGGAGCCTGCTTCTCCCTCTGTACAGAAATGTGCGCAAAACTCCAGTATCTAAAACAGAAGTGATCTACTTTAATCCCCCCACCCTTCTAAACCACCTTTTCTGAACCTAAGATACATAGATATAATTCAGCAACTGTGATCTCTTGTTATTGCATGTGGAAGTTTCTGTGCATGACTGCATTTTTCTGAAAAGAGAGTCCTTAGATTTCTCATTCCCAGAAATATACACTAAAGATATAACTGAAAAAAGAGGGGGTAAATGATATACACTGGTATCACTTTGCAAAAGTGAAAAAAAATAGTAAACTCAATCTGGGGATGGAGGGATGGTTGAAATAGCAATCCAACTGATTAGAAAGCCAGTAATAACCTTAACCATAGCCTGTGTGTTCCAAAAGAAACACTATTCTAACGTATTTTCCAGTTCTAATATTTTGTGATTCTGTGAAGCTCTGAGAATGAGATTTGGTGGAATCCAACCCTTTAATCTGAACCAACAACCCAACGCTGGCCTAGTTACTCGGATATAACCTGGAAATCAATCCAACCCCAGCCCCAGTTGTGGCAACAGGCATCTCAAAATGGGGTAGCTTCCCCCATACAATGGAATAAAGCAAACAAAAACAAAAACACATCAGGATTATCTGCCTCCCGCCGTCGCCCACAGCTGCCAAGAGTTAGCGCGAGGCCCCCGGCTATATTAACAGGCCTCCGCTCCCGGGGGCGGAGAACAGGTTCCCTTCTCCCCAGGTTTTCGTCCTCACACTTCCTTCCTCCCTCAGCCCGTGGAGATCCCAGAGTCCCTAGTGATCCAGTCCACACCGAGGGGCCAGCGGGGAGTTTGGGCGAAAGCAGAAAGCACTCTTCCCGCAGGCTTCGCGCTCTCCCCCGGGGAGACAGACTTGCCTGTCCTGAAGAAAACTGAAGCACCGCGGACTGGGCTCCGAATCACGGGAGAAAAGAAAACAGATATCCGCAAGCAAATACAGTGCAGCTCTGGCAAAGAGGGTCACAGGCCTCTCTCTCTTCCTCAGCGGGCTGCTACTACCCGGGCCTGATCGCAGGGTCGGGGGTGCTCAGCCTTCCCCCTCCAGTTCTCATCAGTCCTCTCAACAACGCTCTCCCGGACGAATTCCCGCCTCCCACCCCTTCGATTCCCGGCATCCAATCGCCGGACGAGCTCAGACAACCAATTACCTGCCAGGACTAGATATCAAGCAACCAATCCTGGCGCAAGGCTAGGAGACGAGCACTCTGGCACCCAATGGAAGCCTTCGTAATAAGAATGGACCCAAGGTACTTGGCGGCACCGGAAGGCGAATAGCAGAAGAGGGAACAACTCGTCCAAATCTTACGGATTTAAAGGGAAAGAGTTCTCTCCGTTTGACTTTTTGCAACCGGTTATTTAACCCGTGCATAGGTTTCTTGGAAATTCGAAGTCTCTATTCGTAAAGTCTGTAGACCAACAGAGTTCTCCGAGCATTCATCAGTACCACTCAATTCAAATTCGAACTTACAAGTAGCCGGGCTATCGAAAAGATTGAGGCGGGAATTGCCAGACTGAGCCAAACCAGGAGAAAAAGTTCGATGACAACCGTCTACAGGACCTCATAATATTTAAGTCTTTCCCAGATACCAAATTAAACCAGACAAACGCTCGCGAGGTCTTCCAGCACCACATGACTTCTACCTCTATTAAGGCTCAGCCACCTCTGTCCCTCCCGAGACCAGTTTATTCTTCTTTGCCAAGAAGTACACTTAAATTTCCTCAAAACTAGGTTAATCGTGATCTCTCTGAATTGTCATTTTTAAAGAGTTCCGTATAACCTAAACTTGGCTAAAATACTAGGGTCCTGAGACATTTTCTCAGATTCGAGAAACTGGTTTGGGAGAGAGGTTTGCGGCAAGAGGGTGCAGCAGGAGGGGAGCTGATTTGTTTGCCTCACTTTCATTTTACTACATTGTCCCCAAATGACAAAACATAGTCATGAAAATAAATTCTGCCCTTTACTCATCTCAGACTCAGAAATTTATCCTAAATAAGTAATCTAAAAGAAAGAAAAAGTAGTAATACCTCAATTTATAACGGTGCCTAATATTGGAAAAAAAAAAAAAAACTTCCCAGTATAGTAACAGGGGAGATGGTTATATTAATTCAATCATCATGAAGCCAATAAAATTATAAAAATAAATTACTATAAACCATAATTATAAAAATAAAGCAACTTGCAAAAAACAATTTCATATAAAATTAAATGAAAAAAGACTCCTCCAACTTGGTACTATAAATTCCATTATGTGACAATATGCGTGCATAAGCAAAGATGAAGAGAAAGTACTAAAAATGTAACTTATTTTTTAGACAGTGAAGGATAATTTATAAAAATAAGTCCTCAAAAATACCTTCAAATTGTTACTCTGCATTTATAAATTTTTTTAGTATCTAATCTTTTAAGTAACTGCTCCAGGGTAGCTATTCTGATTTTCCTCTCCTAAATTCCTAAGGCTCTCAACTGACTCTAACCTTGTATTGCCATTTGATGTATGTAGCATAACAGAAAGGGACACAGAATCTGGAGCCAGTCCTGGATACCAGTCCTTTGAAATGTCCCTTTCAAGTTAGTAGCAGTGAAATGAAACACAAAAAACTACAAGTTCATTTGAATAAAGAATATGAATGTTTATAAACCAATATTCAAAATAGCTGCACACATCTGTTTTCACTTGAATAAAAAAAATCACATTGTGACAAATCTTGTAATCTTAACTTAAAATACATGAATATTAACATTTACTAATATATTTACACATTTTATTTACATCATCAACAAATCTCATGAAAAACAGCATGTTATTTTAACACAGCAGGTTTTGACCAGTCTTTGAAAAGTGATCCAGGAATGTGCACTGCATTTAATTAGAAAACATATTTCAACCTTTTCTGATTTCCTAGAGGTTACCTACTCACTCAAAATATTCCAAAGCCTCAGTTTAAAAAATAAACAAAACAAAACAGGAGCAGTTGTATTTAATGTTAAAAGACTTATAAAACTGCCTTGTTTAAAAATACGAAAATTCTTACGGTATTTTTTAAGTGGATGATTTTACTTTTTGCATCAAAATTACTTAATTGAACATTAAGCATCTAATAAAAGTTATAAATATTCTATCATCTAGGATACTGTGTACTTCATGATTTGAAACAGCTACAAATTAGTTCTTATATAATACCCTTATGAGGTAGGGCCAGTAGTAATCCCATTTTACAAAGGAGGAAAATGACATGTGCCTATATGCTAGTGAGAAGATTGAAAAATTCCTTTTCTTAAAAACCACACTTCCTTATTAGCCTACCTAATTTCTTTTACAAGTGGTCTGTTTCAAGGCAGGGGACTGAAGGGGTTGGGAAGAGTGTGTCATTCAGGCATATCTCAGAAAGCAAGGAGAAGTAACTTCTATGTTAGATACTTAATTGAGGGGAAAAAATAAGGACTATGGTTTACCTGAATGCATCTACCTAATCAGTGGAAGTTACTAACAGAGGACTGCAAAATCCTTCAGCAACATGGTACGTTATGCTTTTTAATTTTTCCTGAGGTCCAAACACTGTATATATTTTCTTACTCAGAGATCTTCTAAAATTATGACGTGAACTATAATCCTGATGGCACAGCAAGGGCTCTTTAATCTGGTGTGTTTCACTGCTCTAAACTTTAATTAGATACCAATGTATTTCCCTCCACTGACCATTAGGTAAGTCAGTAAAACATTATAAAAATAAATCTAAAAAAAAAAAAAAAACTAAATGAGATCTCCTTTCAGGTTCTTCTCTGCACAAAGATGTTTCTGTAAACACTTCTAAATTACTATCTTAAAATTCCAAATTATTCAAGTATCTCTTTAAACATGTCTCCATATTAGTAAAAATTGAAGCAAATATGTAAAGTCTTAAAATTCTCATCTGTAATTCCATGGAAATCATTTACAAAAAGCTACTTGCCTTCTCAACACTATTTCTTGAGAAGCAGAATTCCATCTTGCATTACTATTACTTGCATTCCAAGTTTTAGCGATTTCTATTGGGTATTTAAACTCTTAATTTTTCCTGAATTCTCCCTTCCCTTTTTCTCCCTCTCATCATTGCTTCATTGTCACACTGTTACTAGCTGACATTAAACACTAGGGCTATCGACAGACTCATCTTTATAAGAAATTAAAAGCATGGCACTATTTCTTCATTGCAAAAACTAAATACAAGGCCAAATTCACTTTCTAGTAATGAGTTTCTTAAATGTGCTCCCAATAGGAAAAAAAGCTCCGCTGCTATAGTATAAACATACCAGCAAAGTAGATTAAAGAACTATCAATCAAATACAAGCAAACATAATTCTTAAAGAGAGTTCTAAATTCTATTCATGTTGAACTGAATCGTTTAATGATTCCAAGATGTTACTGTTCCCATTCAGTTTAGAGTTGTTTTAAGATGCAGATTTGTATCGACTATATGCAGCCAAACAGCTTTTTTATTTTACTTTTTTTTTTTTAAATTCCACTAACACTCATGTTTATTATTTCAATTATTGTGCTTTCAATACAGTGACAGAGCTGTACATCAGGATCCGTACTTCCAGTGTCCCCAGATCCATTTTTATAAGATGGATCTTTACAGATACCAGACCATCCACTGGGTTTCTCTTTTATTTGTTGAAGACCTAAAAACATAAGGAAAAAAAATAAATTAAGGCAAGGAATCTGGAAAGGAGTTTGGCCTTTATGTTTGAGATATTAAAGCAACTTTGAAAATCAGTTCCTACTTACGTGTGATAATTGGATCGATGTCTCTTGTCTGAGTAGCAACATCAGAGGCACAGACTTGCCCGATCTGGATCAGCAAAGACATAATATCCTCATACAGTGGAGGAAACGCTCGACAGAAAGAGACCAAACTCGGCAGAGTTGGCATGAAAAAAGCATACCGCTTAGCCTGTGTTAAAACTGTTGGAAAGAAGTTAAACAATTTTTTACTTTACAACTATAAATTCAACATACATGGCCTATTAAATATACTAAGCACCATGCTCTGTGCTGAGATTACTAAGTTATCTGATATATCCTTCAGGGAGTTTACAATCTAATAGTCAGCCATCATCCAACCTATAAATTCTTATTCTGAAGCACTGTGATAAGTGTATTACATGCATTATTTAATTTAATTAATTCTCACAGTTTTATAAATGAGGAAAGTATTATTATGACACCTCTTTTATACAGGAGAAAAACTCTTAAATAAACCATAGATTAAGAAACTTGTTCAAGGGGGCACCTGGGTGGCTCAGTCAGTTAAGCGTCTGCCTTTGGTTCAGGACATGATCCCAGGGTCCTGGGATCGAGTCGCACATCGGGCTCCCTGCTCAGCGGGGAGTCTGTTTCTCCCTTTCTCTCTCCCCCGCCCCACTCATTCTCTCTCTCTCTCAAATGAATAAATAAAATCTTTAAAAAAAAGAAAGAAAGGGGCGCCTGGGTGGCTCAGTCGTTTAGCGTCTGCCTTCGGCTCAGGTCATGATCCCAGGGTCCTGGGGTCGAGCCCCGCATCGGGCTCCCTGCTCAGCGGGAAGCCTGCTTCTCCCTCTCCCACTCCCCCTGCTTGTGTTTCCTCTCTCGCTATGTCTCTCTGTCAAATAAATAAATATAATCTTTAAAAAAAAAAAAAATAAATAAAAAAAAAAATAATAAAAAAAAGAAAGAAAGAAAGAAACTTGTTCAAGGCTACACAACCAGTTAGTAGTAGAGTTGGGATTGAACTCAGGCAGTTAAAGCTCTTAACCACTAAAAATAATAACAAGATGTGAATATGATGAAAAGAAAAATGAGCAAAGCATATGGGAGCACAAAGAAAGAATATGAAATTAATAAGTCATAACTTTAAAAGAATGAATTATACTTCATATCTTTTAGAGTAGTTTGTTTTCATACTATTTTACTCTACAAACCAGACAGCGATTAAAACATTAGGGTATGTTTTAGAACTTAAGGAAACAACTAATATACTTATCTCTTATTTACACATCATGATTATATTTTTCTGGAACACTAAGCCTTTGTAATAAATTTAATTTGCCTTCTACTGACCTAATGACATTTAGAAAGCAGATCTGATTTTCACTTGTAAAATATGGAAAGCTTTTTTTTCCTCTTAAAATTTTATTTATTTATTTAGAGAGCAAGCATGCACGTGTGCGAGCAGGGGAAGAGGCAGAGGGGGAGAGAATCCGGAGCACACTCTGCACTGAGCACAGAGCCCAATGTGGGGCTCAATCCCACGACCATGATATCTTGACCTGAGCCAAAGTCAAGAGTCAGATGCTCAACCAACTGAGCCATCCAAGCCCCCCTGGAAAGCTTATTATATTTACTTAAATCTATATATAATTAGTCACAAAATGAAAGATACAATTTGCCTACCTACTCATCTCCTTTACACTATAAATCACATTTGTAATAAAAAAATTTTCAAAAGAATAATTGAAAAAATGGTGTAAATTAAACTATTAGTGACACAGAAACATCATACTCCTAAATTCAGTAAAAATATGTACTACTTTATGTTAGAAGTTTTTGTTACTGATGTTGGTTGGCTACACACCTGTTAGCAAAGTTCCCATGACATTCACAGCTAAGCGAGCCACACTGAGTGACTTTGGTAATGCATACTGGATACACAAATGAGAAAGCAACTGGATAGCAAATATCTGCAATACAAAATCAAAATGTTACATGTTTCTGAATCCTTAAGTATTAAATTTTTTTAAATATTTGATAACTAGCAAGACTGGAGGGAGATTAAATTTTTCCTAAACCCCCAAAATGCTCATTACCTGTTTTTCAAGTTCTGGCTGTGCAATAAGCTCAGGTATGAAATCCAGACAGATGTGCATAGACGGAATACCTGCGACGGTCAGAGGTAAAAGCTCACATGGATAACCCTATCTCAACAAGAAAGGGAGAAAGAGAAAAAAAACTATGAGTCAAATACAGACAAAAATACACAGGGAGATTTTCTTCCCCTTCTTTTTTTTTTTTTTTTAAAGATTTTATTTATTTATTTGACAGAGACAGAGACAGCGAGAGAGGGAATACAAGCAGGGGGAGTGGGAGAAGGAGAAGCAGGCTTCCCGCCGAGCAGGGAGCCCAATGCGGGGCTCGATCCCAGGACCCTGGGATCATGACTTGAGCCGAAGGCAGACACTTAACGACTGAGCCACCCAGGTGCCCTGAGATTTTCTTCCTTCATGTGAAAGTTGCTCAGAAGGCTACATTGCCCTACATGTTTCCTGGCGTTTCACCTTTATGGTGCACCAGAATAAAAGTAAATTATCTGAATCTATTAGTGTGAAATAAAATCTAAAAACTCTGGATTTGGGGCCATATTGCAAAGGACCATGATCATTTGTGTGATCTCTGATTGCTAACTGATCCCCATTAATATAGTAATCAAAGCACTCCCCCCCTCAAAAATCAAGGTCCACCATATAAGCATTTTTCTTTGAAAACACACCTGAAAGTGAACAAGTTTAGCAATGTTAGGATCAGCAATGTACATCTGGTGCAACAGACAACAGATAAGGCACTGAACTTCTCGAAGGTTACAGAGCAAATTGTCTTCTCCTTCCTCCATTCCCTTATTTGAAGCACTGGTAGTAATAACACTTTGAACATTCCTTAGCAAGCTGTCTGGATTGACACCCTTTGCTTTCTCTTCTTCAGTAGGTAAGCAAATCTCCAAGAGAATCTGGACAGCTGCACTATCCTACAAGCAAATAAAACAGTAAATTTAAGAAGTTTCTGAGAATTTCGTTTGAAAACCAAATCTAATTTTGTTCTCACATGAACAAAAGTGGTAAAATAACTGTTTCTTAAATTTAAAAAAAGGAGGTACTTTTAAGAGCAAATGTGACCAATCTATAGGGCAGTGGTTCTCACCTTGTTTAGGGTCATGAAAACTTTTAAGTCTCTGAAGAAAACTACATACCTTCTCCATACAAAAATTAACATGCAAACAAATATATGGCATAATTTCAGGGTAGTCACATATCACTAAAGCAGATCCAGTTTTATATCATGTACTAGAAGGGTATTCTGATTCAGTGACATCCTAAACAGGGCCTAAGCAAAAAAATGACTTCTACCAGAATCTCTTCTTTCTTTCCTCTTAAATTCCTACATCTCCCAAGATCCTATCCTGTATTCCCCTCTTTTTCTCACCTGGCTTTTTTTCTCACCAATTAATTAATTCCTCTGAAAATGGTGGTTAACAATTAATGCCTAAACGTCACTTCCTAAAGCTTTTTTTCCCTTTTAATTTGAAGATGGGCTCTTTATGGCCCTGGTTTTGCAAAGAAAAATTCTGCCTTACCATCTATTCCACCTGTACAACTCACTGTTGCTCAGTCTACAAGCTTGAGTGTCATTTCATAGAACAGTAATTTCCTGAGGGGTGATCCACCTTTAAATGTAGCAGCTCCTACATTTAAAGGAGAGCTATAATCACTCTTATCTAGCAGGAAAAGGTAACCAAAAAATGAATATATGACATGTATCTCTGGAAGACAGCCACTGCCTGGAATAGAAGAAAACAATTACTTCATCTAATTGTTTGATGAATTTGATTATAAAGTAAGGTTAGCTTTATTTTATAATTATCATTCTTGGGTCAAAGGGTTTTTGGTTTGGGGTTGTTGATTTGTTGTTTTTGTTTGTAGACTCTGGTGCCAGGCTACCCAGGCTTGAATACTAGCTCTGCCACTTATTAATGTGTAGCCTTGAGCAAGTGACTTACTTCCCTAAGTCTCATTTTCTTAATCTGTAAAAACGGATGATAATACCCCCTACCTCATAGGTTGGCTATAAAGAATAAATGAGTTAATATATATAAAGAACTTACAATAGCATTCGGCATATAGTAAGCATTATATAAATGGTAGCTATTATGATCCTCAATCCCTTATCTGAAATTCTCAGGGCCAGACTTATTTAGAACTCAGAATTATTTTTTCATGTAATATTATATAATATCTCCAGCAGAGACTAGGGTAGCACACAGTGCAGTCAAACATATTCACATTTCTGCAGCAAAACAACATTCACAATAAGCGGGATAAGGCCATAAATAGCTTCGTATCAATTCAGGTCAAGTTTTGTCACAAATGAGATCACATCAGGTCAGGTCTTTCTGCCAACTGAATTACCAAAAAAATGCTTCAGTTTTCATAATTTTTGATCTCTGTATCATAGATAAGGGATTGTGGCTATATATAATTACTTTAATTCCCCTTATTGCCAATGAAAATATTTCAGAAGGTATATTTCAAATTAAGAAAACATTTCTACTTTGAAGACCTCAAATTGCTTAACATTTAATCATCTCACATCTCCTGCCTTATTCAAAAATTACTAAAGGCTTCAGTAAAATTCTACATTGTTATAAAACTTTTCTAAATATAAAACTGAACACTTTATGTTGTCATACTATTTACCACTACCTGACATCTTATTATGTACACTTCTTGTTCTGTTTGTCTCCACCATTTGATTTTAAAAAACAAAAGTTTTATATTTTGTTAAAATATAAATCTCATTTAAATGGCTATTAAACTAATATCATGAAGATTATTCCTAATTTAAGTAATATAGTCCATCTGATCTTCAGAAGCAAAGGAAACAGCATTATCATACATTCTGTAATGAAAGATGCACAATATGTCACCGTTGTACATAAAGGGCGGCTATCATATGCCATCTATTTAACTAATTATATTAACAGTGAAACCCATGCATTTCTTGACTAAATTTTATTACCTGAGCAGCCAGTAATGCATTTTTCAATTCTTCTCTGGTAACTTCTGGGCCATCAGTTTGCCCAACTAAACCTATTGTATTATTCTGGGAAGGCCTATCTTGCTCTGCCGTTTCCTTCAGATGAGCACTAAGGTAGGCTTTGGATGCAAGAAGATATCCATTCAACATGTGTAGAGTAATATCCATCAGTGGGGGGCATCTAACACAGAAAGAAGAAAAATACATGAGAAAGAATATATATTTATAAATTAGTCAGAATATGATCAATCAGTCCTGAACAGTACCTGAAAAACCTAAGAGTAGTAACACTCTTCCACTAAAATATTTATTCTAAAAATAAAAGTTTAATATTTGTCTTATCCTGTTTTTCAAGATTATATTGAATACTGAATATATATTAAATATTATCTATTTCATCTTATCAGCTAAAACCAAATATAATGAATGCCCTAGAGAAAAGATGTTTTTGCAAAAAAATGGCACTAACAGGAAGTCTCTTAAATAGGAACCTGCAAAGCAGCTGTCCTAAGAAGAGAAATAATCTATTATTGATAAGATGAAGTAGACTAGAACAGAATATTTATTCTTTCTACTCCTTTTTCTTCTTTGGAGCAAGACAACTTGCTATTCCAAAAGTGCTTCATCCAGTTGACCTGGGATAAGTTATTTACTGAGCCTCAGTTTCCTCATCTATAAAAAGAGTAGTTATTCATAGCTCAAAGATTGTTACAGATTAAATGAGATAAGAACAAATACAAGAATTAAATATAAAAAAGGAAAAAAATGGTAAATTAGCAACCACTAATATTTAAAAAGCCAAGCCCTGGGGCAACTGGGTGGCTCAGTCATTTAAGCATCTGCCTTTGACTCAAGTCACGATCTCAGGGTCCTGGGATCCAGCCCCCACTGCACTCTGCGCTCAGTGGGAAATCTGTTTCTCCCTCTGCCCCTCCCTCAACTTCTGCGTGTGTGTGCGCGCGCACGCTCTCTAATAAATAAATAAAATCTTTTAAAAAAAGCCAAGCCCTTAGAATAACCTGATAATGCCACGTCTCAATCTATCACAGAAGGAACTAGCATGCATGCATAAACAGGCAGTATAGCTGTGTTTATAACCATGTAACGATGGAAACAGCTTAAATGTTCATCAGTGGTTTTTCTGAAATGTCCACATTTTCTACGATAAACATCTCTATATTTATAGTGAAAAAAAAATATGTGTCAGTATTAAAAAACTGGCAATATTTCCAAAAATCTCAAGCTCCACTCCAAAATTCTGAATCAGAGTCTCTGGATGACAAGCCTAGTAATTTACATATGGGTTACTATGCACCAGTTAAAAAAAATGAGTTAGAATTATGCATATCAATATGGAAAACATATGAACAACAGTAAGTTTTTTAAAAAAAGAACAAAATAGGGGCGCGTGGGTGGCTCAGTCGTTAAGCGTCTGTCTTCGGCTCAGATCATGATCCCAGGGTCCTGGGATCAAGCCCCACATCGGGCTCCTTGCTCAGCAGGGAGCCTGCTTCTTCCTCTCCCACTCCCCCTGCTTGTGTTCCCTCTCTAGCTGTGTCTCTCTCTGTCAAACAAATAAATAAAATCTTAAAAAAATAATAATGCTTACAATATAATACTACTTATGTTTTTTTAAACCACTGAAAGAAAAAGTAAGTATTTCTACTTATAAATTTGTAAATACATAGAAAGTAAAGCTACATACACACTAGTATGACAACAAAGTTTCCTCTGGGGAACAAAGGAAATATGATATTGTATCTGCAAGAAATTATCACCTACCTTCAACAGTTATCGACACATAGCCAGTCATTTCCCCTACACCCCCATCCACTTTCCCATCACCATCAAATGGTTTCCCATCACCATCAAAGCAAATCCTAAATATTACATATGTGTATATCTTCTTATATTGTTTGATATTTTTAAAAATCATGTGGATGATCACTTGGTAAAAAAATCTAAATTTTAAAAAATTAACAAAATTAAAAGACAAAACAGAACAAAGGAAAAACTGTAATATAAAGAGCTAATATCCTTTATGAAGAACTCTTTCCAAATCAAGAAAGATAAGCATTTCAATAGAAAACTAAACTAAAATACAAAAAGGAGATATCAATAGCCAATAAGCATATTAATATTCAATCTAAAATACAAATTAAACTGAGAATCAAATTTTCACTTATCAAATTGGAAAATATTATATAAAGTAGTGAAGTACAATATCAAACACTGCTTTGGGAATGTAAACTGGTTCAGCCTTTCTAGATGGCAGAATGAAAAAATGAATATGAATCAAAATATGAATATGAAAAATATGAATCAAAAGTCTTAAAAATGAGCATGTTACTTTTGCCCCCAAAATTCCGTTTTTAAGAATCTGCTCTGGGGCACCTGGCTGGCTCAGCTGGAAGAGCATGCAACTTTGATTTCAGGGTCCTGAGTTCGAGCCCCACGTTGGGTGTAGAGATTACTTCAATAAATAAACTTTAAAAATAATAAAATATTAAAAAAAAAAAGAATCTGCTCTAAGGAAATAGTACATAGAATAGTCACCACAGTACTATTGATAATAACAAAAAACAGAAATAAACAAAATGTCCAACAATAGGGATTGGGTTAAGCATAGCATATCTATGTGGAATAATATGCAGCCAATTAATATCAGAATATCTACTACCGTGGGGAAAAGTTTGCAAGTTAAGAGAAAATCCAGGCTACGAAAACATACATTATGATAGCAACTTCCTGAATAACTGGAGGCAATTCAGGTGAAAGGTTACTTACTTAAACGGATTTTTAACACTGATAAATTGTTTTAGAAGTTGCTCTTTTCTGGAAGTGTTATTTAATGCTATTTTTCTTTTATTAGATACTTAATGTCATTTAAACTATTCATTCTCCTGACTCCTATTTCCTGAGACCTTGATCTCACCAAACCATACATAGCTGATTCTGCAAATTTTGTCACTTCATGAATGTCATCCCTTGGGTTGAGGACAGATGACTACATTCATAGAGTGTGTATCCTAGTTAAGTCTTCTTTAATTCCAATTTCTTTCTCCCCTAAGCCATCTAATGCAAAGCTTCTCTTAAGTTACCACCTAAATGACCTCTTTAGCCTAACATTCAAGGCCCTCCATAGTCTGACCCCTACCTTGAGATTCCAATTCTAAAGTGTGCTCCTCTCAACAAATTATCCCTCCATTCCAAGCCTTTTTCATTTGTGCTTCTATACTTTTGTTCACACTGTTCCTTTTCCCCCACAATGCCTTCCTTAACCCCTTACCCCCATCATTATAGTGTCTGTTCATCCAAACCCCATTTCTATCCTTTAAAAACTACTCAGGTCCCCACTTCCTCTACATCTTTCCTGAACCTTTAATAGCATCCACTTACTAAACCATTCATCTGCATATGACCATATTATTTAACTTTTCATGTATTTGCCTTATTTCTCCATACAGGTGATAATCACTTTAACCTATGTATCATTGATACTACCTAGCACAGCAATAGGAAATTCAAATATTAATGATGTGAATTAATTAAATCAGCTTCTTGAGGTGAAGCCACTTCAAAGCAATTAAGTTCAGCAACTGGCAAGGAATTACAGACAAATGTGGAATCAATGAAGCTAATATCACAACTGAGGATGCGGAAAAGATCACAGTTTTAATGCATGTAATGGTTCATAATAAGCTAATTTTTAAAAGCCTTTTTAAAAAATGCTAGCAACAAGGCTAGATTTTACTAATCACATATTAAATATTAAACTGAATAGTTCTTGAATGTAGACAAAACAAAAACAAAAAACCTCAGAGCACACACTACCAATTACCTGCAAGAACACTAAGACAGATGTTTAAACTGAATTTCTTCCATTTCTTTTGACTCTCCAAAGTATAACTCCAGAATAAAAATGAAACTCAAATGACACATACCTGTGTACCCTCTGATCACATCTTAGGACAATGAGAGGATCTATCATCAGGTCATTCTGAGTATACTTTTGTTGTCGTACAAACTTTATTGAAGGCTGAAGTGCATTAACTGTCATTACCCACAGCCTGACGAGAAAATAATCACATGTTCAAAAACAGCTATATTATAGTTGAAACCTGCAGCCATCCAGTCCTAACACAGAAGGATATATTCAGGAAAAAATTAAAAAAACAGGTGTGAATGAACTTGGAAAAATTAAGAATTATAGAAATCTAACTTATTATGATGTCGCTAAAACAAATGAAGATAAAACCGTAAACACAAAGCAGTTTCAAAAATCCTCACAGTTGTAATGGAATAATCATGGCATATAAAATAAAAGTATGAATTAAAACCTTAGCACTTTGAAACTGTATCTGGCCCCATAAATAAGCCATGGATCTGTTATCATCATAAAATCTCCAATGTGAGAAGCCACTTTGAGATTAGACATCAATAAACTCTAAAAGTGATTACTAACCTGACTGCACATCAGAATTACTAAGGGATATGCCAACAGGAAGGGTACCTGACCTCTTACAGTGAAGCCCAGGAATCCATCAGCCCCACCTTGCACACAGAGCTTGCCCACTCTTTAAATATGAGTGGTCAGCCAAGAGTCATCAGACATTTAAGGAAAGCATCTAGTTTGAAAAAGATTAAAATATGCAAATAGGAAGAAACTTTAAAGAAACAGAGAATGTAGGGATGAGAAACTTTTTAAAGCCTATAATTAATATCCTTAAAGGACAGAATATTGTACATATGAAACAAGAACAGGAGGCATTTAAAAATATTCAGGTAAGGGACACTTGGGTAGCTCAGTCAGTTAAGTGTCTGACTCTTGATCTCAGGGTCATGAGTTCAAGCCCCATGTTGGGCTCCATGCTGGCATGGAGCCTACTTAAAAAAAAAAAAAAAAGAGGGGGCGCCTGGGTGGCCCCGTCGGTTCAGCACCTGCCTTCAGCTCAGGTCATGATCTCAGGATCCTGGGATCGAGCCCCACGTCGGACTCTCTGCCCAGCAGGGAGTCTGCTTCTCCCTCTCACTCTCCCTCTGTGCTCTCTCTCTCTCTCTCAAATAAATAAATAAAATAAAATTTTAAAAAAAGAACTAAAAATATTCAGTTAAGAAAGAACTCGTAGAGATTAAGAATATAATAAACTTTTAAATTCAAAAGAAAGATCAGAAGATAACATTGAATACTCAAAGTATATTCAAAAGACAAATTTAAAAAGAAGAGAAAAAATTGGAAAATCAGGGGTTTTTAAATAAGAGGTTTAAAAGCTAAATTACAAAAAATTACAGAAAACAAAGGGAAAGAGATCACTGAAGAAAAAAAAACATAAGAAAATGTCCTCAGAACTGAAAGCATCGGTGCCCAGACTAAAAAAAGGCCAAGCACCCAACACTATGAATAAAAAAAAAAACACACCAAAATACATCATCATGAAATTCCAGAAAACAGTGAAAGGAAAAAACCCTACAATTTAAGAGAGAAAAAACAATGGTCACATACCAAGGAGTGGGAATTGATATATCATTGGATTAATTAATAGCAACAAGGGAAGCTCAATTCATTCAGTAGAATGACAAATAAATAAGTTCCCTTAACACCCTTTCTCAGGAAGCAACTTGTGTGAATTCCACTCACTAAAATGAGGAACTACACCAAGACAGAGAAAAACATGGAATTCAACAAAGAAGAGAGACAAAACCAATTCCAGGATGGCTACTGTGCATGTCCCAAATTAAAACATAAGGATGGAAAGCTATGAAAGGAATGTTTCCAAGAAAAAAACGTTACTGATACGTTACCTGATGTGTTATAACATAAATGTCCCCTCAATAACAGAGTTTAGGGATGAATTAGTTATTGATACAAAATGAAAAAAAAAAAAGAAAAAAAAAAAAAAAACCACCAAAGTAAATGGAAGAGGGAAGTATGAACTCAGGGTTCGTGTGTGAGGTATGAACGAAGGCAGTTGTATAAGAAAGAAATTGTAATCAAAGGATATTGCATGTGTCAACTATAAAAACAGCACTGTTGTAGTCATAATAATAGGCACACTGAATACTGCTTTGACCAAAAATTTTGGTATTACTCTGTTGGGAGAAAGGGAGGAAGGGAAAGTGTGTGTTGGGGGAAGAGGGACTCACGGGGGAGGAAAACAGGTAAGAGGGCTAACACTTCATCTTGTATAGTGCAAAGTCACAGATAATTTCTAAATTGGAAAGTCAGGAAATCATAGTAATTATAAGTATGTTATTGAGATAGATGGGGGGATATAAATGCCAGAATAAAAAGGTTAAAGAGCTGAAAACAGCTGTCTCTGGGGAGCAACAATCTTAAAATGGAAAGGAATATACTATTTAAGTTCTTAAGTTATGTGCATTTATTTATTTGATATAAGTAAAAATTAAATTTAAAAAGCATAAATATGGGATGCCTGGGTGGCTCAGTCGGTTAAGGGTCTGTCTTCAGCTCAGGTCATAATCCCAGGGTCCTGGGACTGAGCCTCACATCAGGCTCCCTGCTCAGCAGGAAGTCTGCTTCTCCCTCTCCCTCTGCCCCTTTCCCCCTCCCCGCCTTGTGCAGCTCTCTCTTTCTCTCTCAAATAAATAAATAAAATCTTTTAAAAAAATGTTTTAAATAAAAATAATAAGCATAAATATTCCCAGACTTATTGAATCAAAATCTCAGTTAAGTCCAGCCCAGTATTCTGGGTTTTTTTAGAGCAGACTAGGTGTTTTTTGTTTGTTTTTCTATTTAAAGGGGGTTTTTTGTTGTTTTTATTTAAATTCCAGTTAGTTAACATACTGTGTAATACTAGTTTCAGGTGTACAATTTAGTGAATCACCCCTTACATACAACTCCCTGTGCTCATCACAAGTACACTCCTTAATCCCATCACCTATTTAGAACAGGTGTTTTTGATGCAATATATGGGAACAGGAGAGACTCATCTTCCTAAAGGCAAAATAATTAACCCAGTGTTCTCTAAATTTTATGTGTGCTAGAATCACTCAGGAAATCCTTAAAAAAAAAAAAAACACTAATGGCTAACTCCCACCAACAGACATTCTCATTTAATTAGCATGGGTTACAACTTGCAGATCAGTAGTTCTAAAAGCTCTCCAGGTGATTTTAATGTGCAGCAAAATTTGAAGCCACAGCAAGGATTGCAAGACACATGGTGATCTAAGTCACAATTAGACACAAATGACTATATGTGAGAATTCATTTTTAAAGAACTTTCTCAAGTTGGAAATACTTTTAAGATTTCTCTGCTTCTTAAAATAAAGTTTATTCTTTTCCTTAAAGTTATAACAGCTCTTTAATTAGTGGTCTTCAGAATGGACTTATATTGTCAGATAATCAACAATTTTTTTCAACATTTAAGTTTAGGTTATTGTATACAATCACTGCTATATGCTTATTTATTACATGAAACAATATACTGAAATTACCTTCTAGGCATCACAGTATTAAGAACCATCCACAGTTTATTGACGGTTTGAAGAATTCGCCGTGGAACCCCTGAATTCAATAGCTGGTTCATATTGGATGTTAATACTTCTGCATAAGGTATAAGTTCACTGGCAGAGAGTAGAGTCAAGTGTTCTAGAATCTGCATCACTTGTGTGTGACTTACTGGGACGGCTGAAAATGCTAAAAGGAAAACTTAGCAGTCATGGTCTAAATTCTATACAACTTACCAAATAATATTTGGTAATACTTTCCTATCAGACTACATACCACACAAATCAAGGAAACACTGTTGCTGAAAAGGAGTAAAACTTTCAATCCTGGCCACAAGTTTTGGCTACACTTAAAATAAGGGCCTAAGAAAAATTCATGTTAAGTATACTTATATCATAAAGATAAGAATAATCATAGAGATAAAAGTTATAAAAATCCCATTTTAAAAAACACATTAGTGACCCAAAGACAAATGTCATTTCCTTGGTGATTCAGACTAATTTTAAAAATTGACTGAAACATGAAAATATACCCAAGTAGTGCTTTTAGTAGTAACATTCAGTAAGATTCAAACTTCTTGATATTTTCTGTCTGGGTGGCCCCCTTTATAGGATGTAAGTATCCAGCAGACTGCTGTTAGTAAAAAATTTCTAGAACTGTGATATTCAATAGAATAGTCACTAACCACATCTGGCTACTGAATACTTAAGAAATGTAGCTAGTGCAAACTGAGATGTGCTGTGAGGATAAAATATATACCAGATTGCAAAGACTTTCTGTGGAAAAACAATAAAATATCTCATTAATATTTTTTATATTAATTACATGATGAACTGATAATATACTGATATATTGGGTTAAATAAAATAATTATTAAAACTACTTTTGCCTGTGTTTTACTTTTTTTTATAATTTTTTTTAAAGATTTATTTATTTATTTGAGAGAGACAAGACAGAGAAGAGTACAAGCAGGGGGAGAGGCAGAGACAGAGGGAGAGGGAAAAGCAGACTCCCCACTGAGCTGGGAGCCGGACGTGGGACTCGATCCCAGGACCTGGAGATCATGACCTGAGCCGAAGGCAGATGCCCAACCATCTGAGCCACCCAAGTGCCCCTGTTTTTTACTTTTTTACTGTGGCTATAAAAAGTTTAAAATTTTATGTGTGGCTCGTATCATATTTCTATTTGACAGTGCTTGAACTTTATCCATTAACGCAAGTACATTGCTCTACTCCATAGCATTTATTTCTCACCAGTTTAGGACCTTCCTAAAACCACATGACCATATAACACAGAAACTATGATAAAACAGACACAAGCAAGTCAGAAAGAAAAGGTTAAAACTCCTGGGCACCTGGGTGGCTCAGTCAGTTAAGTGTCCAACTCTTGATTTCCACTCAGGTCACAATCTCAGGGTCGTGAGATCAAGCCCCAAGTAGGGCTCCCCTCCCCTGCCTCAGTGCATAGTCTGCTTGTCCCTCTCCCTCTGCTCCTCCCCCAACACATGCGCTTTCTCTCTCTCTCAAATAAATAAAATAATTTTTTTAAAAAAGGTTAAATCTCCTTAAACTCAAAGAAAATTACTTAAAATACATTGACCAAACACTGTTATATACCCAGGAAAATTCCGCATGTTTTTAAGATTTCAATGAGCCTAACATCTCTTTGTACTACTAAAGGGGTAAAAGGAGTATCCAATTTACTGTACCTTCTTGGAGTTGTTTAGGAGAGTGGTTTTTGGCATTATTAGTCAGTAGCATTCGCCTTAACAGGGCATCAGTCCCTGTGATTTCTTCTTCACAGATCCAATCATCCACAATGCATAAATGTGGGTAATTAGTTGCAAGGAGACGTAGTAAAGCAGAATGCAGCCCTTGAAAATTTACAAGAAGTCAACTGGATTCTTCATTCTCAAATACCAAAATCTTCTCTCCTCACTTCCCCTCTCCCTTGTCCTTTTCATTTACAGCAAACCAAAGGAACGTGCGCATCTTGTGCATGCATACTACCCTTTGAGGATTTCTGTTTGGTAATTCAGCCAGAGAATCTGCTTAAATAAAGATCCCCAAATGATTTGATACACAAATAGGTGGAAACTACTAGTTTTATAAAAAGTTCTCAAGCTTTCTTCCACCCTATCCCAACATAAAAGTCTCCAATCAGGAAACATTGTTTTACATAGCAGTAGTTCAAGAGTTGACTGGGGAGGAAAGAAAAAAAGGAGAAAAGAATGTCCATTTGAGGGAGATCATATATGGTCTGAGAAAGGCCTTACTCAGAAATTCTGATAGCCTTCTACAAAAGAACACGTGTTCCCTTCCAACCCAGTTCAGAATCATTGCTACAGACGGGTAAAATCAAAGTTGCCACCTTGAGTGCCTAAAAGATCTCAGGCACTCTATGTACATTTTTTCATTTCTCCCTAACGTCCCTTCAAGGTAAGCAATATTGTTTCCATTCTATTGCAAGGAAACAGACTGAAAGGCATTTATTAAAGTTCCCAGAGTCACACAGCTAAGTATGTCAGCCAACCAAAGCAAGTATGGATGTTACCTACAAGACAATGCATTTGTCTTCCTTCAAGAAGAGTTAAGGAAGCTCAAAAGGAATGGGAAACTTTTACTAAATCAAAGTATTCTTTCTAACCTTTTGCTTTTAGCACAGTTTGACTATTCATGACTATTATTTTTAATGATAAGTGGTTCTGTAAAAAATGTCTACTTAGATACATGAAGTACCACTATGCTAAGTGTTTAGCACATAAATACCTAATAAATATTGTTGTTACTACATTATCATCCTCATCAGAGTTGTAAGAGTAGTAGTAACAGTATTAGTTGTCATAAAAGTACTTTTCATCCAATAATCTCCTTATTATGCAACTTAGATCAAATCACACCACTCAGTCCC
Organism: Neomonachus schauinslandi; assembly: GCF_002201575.2. Classification (NCBI taxonomy): domain Eukaryota; kingdom Metazoa; phylum Chordata; class Mammalia; order Carnivora; family Phocidae; genus Neomonachus; species Neomonachus schauinslandi. The sequence continues at coordinate 25,841,861 of NC_058417.1, forward strand.
AGTAGGGAGAGTATCTGCTTCCTTTGTCATAAACTGATTAAAATTAATATTTCTGTTTGAAAAAATGCTGCAACAATCAAAAGTAGTATTGAACATTTAAATATCTAAATGCACAACTACATGTATAGTTAAGACTATCTCAAAACAGTCACAAAATGACTGCTTACCATAGTGAAAACTAATCTACATTTCATAATCTCTTCAATAAAATGTTAGTTGCCAAATGTTGCCAAATATAACATGTTTATGCAAAGATATAAGTAAATAAATGCATACATCCGGTTAAAGGTGACCAAAGAAGGTCATCTTTGTTCCTGCTTGAAATCAACCCTAACAAAGAAAGAAAAAGAAAACTCCAACTTCATAGAAACAAACAAAAAATCCATACTCAAACATTATAAAAAGAGCTGTCAAATTAAGAAAAAAAAATTGAATTTCAAAAAATATTACTATGTATCTATTTGACAATTTTACAGTAAAAAACATAGTAATTCCATGCTAAGGAATATTGTGGAGGAATTAAAAGCAATAAGGTAGGGGCGCCTGGGTGGCTCAGTCGTTGAGCGTCTGCCTTCGGCTCGGGTCGTGATCCCGGGGTCCTGGGATCGAGCCCCGCATCAGGCTCCCTGCTCAGCGGGAAGCCTGCTTCTCCCTCTCCCACTCCCCCTGCTTGTGTTCCCTCTCTCGCTGTGTCTCTCTCTGTCAAATAAAATCTTTCAAAAAAAAAAAAAGCAATAAGGTAGATCTACATGTACTGGCATAAAAAGATTTCTGACATGAAGAGGAAAAAACAAGTCTCAGAAGAGATAGGGTATAATGCCATTCATAGTTTAAAAAAACAATTTTTTACTCGTGTGTATCTATTAGCTTCAACCATATGAAACTATATTTTCGTGGGTCAAAAAAAGTTGGAATACCTGCAATTTCATATGGTTCAACTTAATAGAAAAAAAGTCTAAAATTCCATACCAAAATAAAACTGGGTTTTGGGGAAGGAGGAATGCAAGTAGAAAGACAGTGAGGGGGGTAAAGAGGAATTTCAATCCTGAATGAATTGTTTGTTTTTTTTTTTAAACCACTGAGCACATATTACACTTCATAACACTATAAACAGTAAGGTATTTTTTAACAATAAACGTTAGCAGTAAAAAACAAGGAAAACAAATACCTCCCAACTCCTGCTGCAGCCCTTGAGCCTGTCGAATAAGGAATTTGATAGGAATCTGATCCATTAAAGACGACGAATAGGACTTGGGCTTTCTTTGCATGGCGGCTGTCAAAGATACAAAGTGTAAGATAAGAACAGGGTAATGAACAACAGAAATCTTAACCTTCAACCTAAATGGAACAAAAACAACATTAGGTGACTTTTAATTCACTTAACCTGTGAATATACTTCACAAAAAAATGAAGAAATAGTGGATACACAGGAAGAGCAAGAACATATCTAAAGGCAGGATCTGGAAAATGCCCCCAAATTGAAACTAGTGAGGAGAAAAATCGTGAGAGAAGCCATCTGCAGACGTGCCCTATACTAAAACACAAAAACAAACAAAACAAAATGAAACAAAACCCCTGATAAGTAAGTCAAGACTCTCCCAAATCTAATTAGAAGACTAAATTCAGTCATGACCATATGGCTTAAAGCTTCATGACTCCAACAGTCTTAATTTAATTATATGTTATAGTGGTGACTCTTTTTAAAGGAAGTTGGGCAATATGAATTTGACTCCCTTCTCTCACAACTTCCATCTTCAGCCAGCAAACAATTCCTTTTTTAAAAAAGACAAGTCCATCTTATGGGCGCCTGGCTGGCTCAGTTGGTGGAGCATGCAACTCTTGATCTCAGGAGTCTGAGCCCCACATTGGCTGTAGAGATTACTTAAAAATAAAAAAAACCTCATGTTCAAAAACCTTCAGTGGATTCTTATATCCTACAGAGTAAAGGTAGATGCCAATCAACACTCTCTCTCTCTCTGTCTCATCTCCATCATATTCTTTTCTTTAAGATTTTATTTATTTGTCAGAGAGAGAGAGAGAGCGTACAAGCAGGGGGAGCGGCAGGCAGAGGGAGAAGCAGGCTCTCCGCTGAGCAGGGAGCCCGATGCAGGACTCTTTTCCAGGACCCCAGAATCATGACCTGAGACAAAGGCAGAAGCTTAACCAACTGAGCCACCCAGGAGTCCCTCACCTCCATCATATTCTATATGCGTGGCACCCTCATCTCACTCCAAGGTATTTTATTTGTATACCATAGGACTATATGAGAATTTCAAAAAGGATGTTCATAGTTTGAAAAAGCATATGCAATATACTTATTCTTTTTCAAATACAAACCACAAAAGGAAACTCAATTTTTTTTTCTTTGGTTGAAGACAAGAAGTACGTAAGTGCAAGTGTTAAAATAAAGGTTGAGAATTGGGGTGCCTGGGTGGCTCAGTCGGTTAAGCATCTGCCTTCGGCTCAGGTCATGATCCAGGGTCCTGGGATGGAGCCCCATGGCGGGCTCCCTGCTCAGCCAGGAGTCTGCTTCTCCCTCTCCCTCTGCCCCTCCCCCCCACTCATGCTCTCTCTCTCTCTCTCTCTCTCTCTCTCTCTAATAAATAAAATCTAAAATAAATAAATAAATAAAGGTTGAGAATCATTGCCTATACAGACCATATACCTTTTTTTTTAAAGATTTATTATTTATCTGAGCGAGAGAGAATGAGAGTCAAGCACAAGCAGGGGCAAGGAGCAGAGAGACGGGGAAAAGCAGACTCTCTGCTAAGCAGGGAGCCTGACATGGGGCTCGATCCCAGGACCCTGGGATCATAACCTGAGCCGAAGGCAGGGAATTAAATGACACAGCCACCCAGGCGCCCCACAGACCATATACCTTTTGACTAAACATAACCCCCTCTTGAAAATTAATAAATTAGCATCCTAGTTTTCCACACCAATTTTGTATGAATTCCGTAAGAACATGTTTCAGAAGGCAGTTAAACAAAATAGGTTCCAATGATAGTCAAATCCTGGTTCCAACACTTACTACTGAGGGAAATAGTCTTAGAGTAATTAGGAAAGAAAAATAAAAGGCATCCAAATTGGAAAGGAAGAAGTAAAAGTGTCACTCTCTACAGATGACATATGTAGAAAACCCTAAAGACTCCATCAAAAAACTGTTAGAATAAACGAATTCAGTAAAAATGCAGGATATAAAATCAATACACAAAAACCTGTTGTGTTTATATATACTAATTATAAACTATGAGAAAGAGAAATTAAGAAAACAATCCCATTTATAATTACATCAAAAATAAAATACCTAAGAATAAATTAAACCAAGGAGGTGAAAGACCAGAATATTGAAAACTATAAGACATTAATGAAAGAAATTGAAGAGGACACAAATAATATTTCACGTTCATGGACTGTTAGAATCAATATTGTTAAAATGCCCATACCACCCAAAGCAATCTACAGATTCAAGGCAATCCCTATCAAAAATCCAATGACATTTATCACAGAACTAGAACAAATAATACTAAAATTTGTATGAAACTACAAAAGACTCCAAAGCAACCATGAGAAAGAAAAACAAAGCTACAGGCATTATGGTCCCTGATTTCAAACTATAATACAAAGCTATAGTGATTAAAACAGTATGGTATTGGCATAAAAACAGACACATCAATGGAACAAAGGAGAAAGCCCAGAAATAAACCCATGCATGGTCGACTGATCCACAACAAAGGAGCCAAGAATATATAATGAGTAAAAGGACAGTGTTGAAAAAGTTTCAACAGTGTTGAAAAAACTCGACAGCTACATGCAAAAGAATGAAACTCAACCACTATCTAACACAACACACAATGATTAACTCAAAATGGATTAAAGACTTGAACACAAGACCTAAAATCATATGACTATTAAAAGAAAACATAATGCACAAACAATGAATCATGGAACACTTCATCTAAAACTAATGATGTAATGTATGGGGATTAACATAAGAATAAAAAAAAAAAAAAAGAAAACACAGATGGTAACTCCTTGACTAGGTCTTGGCAGTGATTTTTTTTTAATCTGACACCAGAAACAAAAGCAAAAATAAACAAGTGAGACTACATCAAACTAAAAAGCCTCTGCACTGGAACGAAAACCATCAACAAAATGAAAAAGCAGGGACGCCTGGGTGGCTCAGTCGGTTAAGCGTCTGCCTTCAGCTCAGGTCATGATCCCAGGGTCCTGGGATCGAGTACCGCATCGGGCTCCCTGCTCTGCAGGGAGCCTGCTTCTCCCTCTGCCTCTGCCTCTGCCTCTCTCTCTCTCTATCTCTCATGAATAAATAAATAAAATCTTTAAAAAAAAAAAAAAATGAAAAGGCAGGGGTGCCTGGGTGGCTCAGTTGGTTAAGCATCTGACTCTTGGTTTCAGCTCGGGTCATGATCTCAGGGTCGTGGGACTGAGCCCCCTAGGGGGCTCTGTGCTCAGCAAGAAGGACCCATTCCAGGAATATAAAGACATTAATTATATAACTAATTATATAAATAGACCAAACAAAATCATCTCAATAATTGCCAAAAAAAAAATATTTACTGAGATCATGACCAGTGCTAAAACCAAGAGCCAGACGTTCAACCAACTGCACCACCTAGATGCCCCAAAGCTTATATTTTAATAATTTTTAAAAATTATTTATCTAGATGGGAAGATTTACTATTGTAAAGATGTAAATTGTCTCCAAATCTTTAAGTTTAACATAATTCTGATCAAAATCCTAATTTGATAATCTTCTTTGGAATTTGACAAAATTATAAAGTTCTTATGAAAGATTAAATATATGAGAATAGACAGAAATACTGAATAAGATCGGTTATGATGAAGGCACTGGAAATGTCTAACTTAAGAAAGAAAATCCAAAATCAGACATAGGTTTGTAGTAAAACTTCAATATACATCAAAGCAACCTTCCAAAATAATAGGAAAATAATAGATTATTCACTATGTGATGTTGACAAATAACCAATTATAAAAAAATAAAATTGGATCTGTACTCCATACTTTACACCAAAATTAAAGGCATGCTTAAATTTTAAAAATAAAATAATAATGTCCTAAAATAATATATAGGTGATGAGTTATATTAACATTAGTACCTTGCTTTGGAAGATTTTCCTCCCCATAAAATTCTATAATTAAAAAACACCATAAACAAATGGTAACACTCAATATTATAAAAAGGCACTCACATCTTATACAAATGTGGGAGTCTATAATGGTATAACCTATCTGGAAAGCAATATGGCAGCAATTCATTTTTTAAATCTTGTAATTTTTCAAAATCTTAGACTTACTATTTCTATATCCAGGAATCTCTCCTAAGGACAGAAATAATCATACCTATATACAAAGTTCGCTCTAAGGATATTCATTCCTCCACTGTTTATAACAGCAAAATTTGGAAATAATTTAAATGTCCAACAATAAGGACATAATACGTTAAGTAGACATATTTATAAAAAAATATTATACAGCTATTTAGAGATATCTTTAAAAATTTACTATAATAGGGGGCGCCTGGGTGGCTCAGTCGTTAAGCGTCTGCCTTCGGCTCAGGTCATGATACCAGGATCCTGGGATCGAGGCCCACATCGGGCTCCCTGCTCAGCGGGAAGCCTGCTTCTCACTCTCCCACTCCCCCTGCTTGCGTTCCCTCTCTCACTGTGTCTCTGTCAAATAAATAAATAAAATCTTTAAAAAAAAAAAAAATTTACTATAATAGGCAAATGTTTAAAATGTTTAAAATGTGTTATTAAGGAGAAAGGGTAGATTAAAAACATGTATTCTGGGGGAGCCTGGCTTGATCAGTAGGTAGAACAGGTAACTCCTGAACTCGGGGTTGTGAATTCGAACCCCACATTGGGTGTAGAGATTACTTAAAAATAAAATCTTGGCAGCTTTGCGCAGTGGCAGTATCGTAGCCAATGAGGTTTATCCGAGGCGCGATTATTGCTAATTGAAAATCTTGGGGCACCTGGGTGACTCACTCCGTTGAGCATCTGACTCCTAGTTTCCACTTAGGTCATGATCTCATTGGTCACAAGATCGAGCCCTGTGTCAGGCTAGCGCTCAATGGGGAGTCTGTTTGAAGATTCTCTCCCTCTGCCCCTTCCCCTGGTAGCACACGAACTCTCGATCTCTAAAATAATTAAATAAATCTTTTTAAAAAATAAATAAAAATAAAATCTTAAAAAAAGGTATTATGATTCTGACTTTGTAAAAGCTATTATCTGTTCAAAGATTGAAGGGTTTTCTAGCAAAATTCTAATGGTGATTAGCAATAGAATTATGGGTGGTTTATACTTTGATATTTTTACTTTTCTCATTTCCTAGATATTTTTCCAGTAAACACACCTTCTAATACATGTTTTTATCTTAAAAACCAGTTCCTTTGGATTAAGCAAGATATAATTAGGTAAATAATGAAATAAGTTTTTAAAATTCTTATACTGTTATTCTAAAATATGGTTATATAACTATTAGAATCGCTTTTCATCAAAACTTTATTTTAAAGCTCTGAAACTTGAAGCTGCCAAAAAATAATATTGGTCACTGTTTGCTTAAAAGTTACTGCATTTTGAAAGAGGCAGATGGAGTTAACTTTCTTCTGGAAAGAAAATAATTAACTATCAAGTGCAAAGAAAAATATCAAGTTCAAAGAATTTAAAGCCAGAGAACATTAGAGTTTCCCAAGTACTATGGGATGTGTCATCTACAGGTGACCAAGAAGGAAATTTAGGAAATTTTACATGTAACAGACAAAAGCAGGAAAAAAAAGGCCAAACTCTGTTTTTAAATGAAGTTAAGCTTGAGGGAAAGAGTTAAGCAAGTAGTACTTTTAGCTATTTCAGAATGAGATTGCATTTAGAATCCACTGGCTCCTTTAGGAACAGATAAATAGTTTACTCATATGTTCAATATTAATTACTACTGTCTTTATCTTCAAAACTATCTAAAAATAAACTGTTATACCTAATAATAAAGTCTTCAGATGTAATAAACAGGCAACGCTTTTTAAGTCTAAACACTGGAAATATAATGGTAATGCTCACGTTTTAATTGGGTATTAGTACACTAGAATTTATTATAGTACTCTATTTCTTATATTCTTTTGCATCAATATAATATTTAACTAAAATTGACATAATATAAATATAAATAAATGTAAGTATTTTTAAACCAAAAACATACGTGCATATGAAAATACATATATGTATACACACACACACATTTTTTTTTAAATGACTATGATATTCTAATACTTGGCTCTAACTCAAATTTCAGAATTCCATATGTGAGCTTCTACAGCTACCTGGTGGCTGCTAATAATTTTTATTCTAAGGCCAAAACCACAGAATAGTTAACAATGTACCGAAACTACAACACAATTTCACATGTAAGAATAAATGTGAGGCAGAATAATCACCTTTTTTCACTGTGAAAGAACAAAGTTCTCTCATGTTGTGACATATTCTGCAGTCATTTATTCTCCTTGGGGATGAGAAACTAGACTAGGAAAAGGTCTCCTCAAAAAGGGGAAAAAATTCTCCAGGGAAAGGCCAATCTCTCCATTTGTCTTCTACATCCCATTGTCTCCCAAGGACATCAGTTCAGGGATTCTCCCCTAAGCATTATCAACCTTACCTCTCCAGTAAATTACTCCCAACAACACATATTCTCTCAGCTATTTCACTTAAAAAAAAAAAAAGCCCGCTCCTGACCTCATTTTCCTCTCAGATTACCACATTCATTGCTTTCCTTTCTTTACAACTCCTCCAAAGAGCTGTCTCTACTCATTGTCTTCAGCATATCTCCTCTAATTTTCTTTTCAATTCACTACAATCGGGCTTTCTCCTACCACTTTACTAGTAAAACTGTAAAGGTCAAATGACCTCCAGCAAGCAATATGCAGTCATCAGCTAAGCCTCAGGCCTGACGTTAACTGATTTAGCAACATCATTTGACATAGGTGATCACTGTATCCTCCGAAACATTCTTCTTCCCTTGGCATCCAAACATCATATTCTCCTGATTCTCCCAAACACCCGTCCTTGGTGATCCTATTTAACGTTGTGATTTTAAATATATATATATATATATATATATACTAAAGAATCTCAAAGTTTCAGTCCAGGTATCTCCCCTGAATTCCAGGCCACTGTATATGTATAACTGTCTCCTTAACATTGCCACTTGTAAGTCTTTCAGACATTTCAAACTTAACATGTCCAAAACTGAGCTCCTGATCCCCCACAAGTCTGCTCCTTCCCCAGGCTCTTTTATTTTAGTTGACAGCCATTCTGTCCTTTAGGCTCAGGCCAAAAGCCTCCACATCAACCTTGGCTCATGTCTCTCAAACCTCATGAATCCATTAGCAAAACCTCTCAACTCTACCTTCAAAACGCATATACCCTGCTACCAGTCCAAACCACCACCTCCTTTCACCTAGAATCTTATAAAAACCTACTAACTACTTCCTCTAACACCCCAGTTCTTTTCCCAAGATTCGATCTAGGCTGAGTTGTACCCCTAACCTAGAATCTTCAACTTTCCCACTGAGATCCATCAGACTGTTACATAAAGAACAGCAGCTTCACAGGAGGGGCACCCAGGTGGCTCAGTCAGTTAAGGGTCTGCCTTCAGCTCAGGTCATGGCCTCAGGGTCCTGGGATCAAGTCCCCACAGCAGGCTCCCTGCTCAGCGGGGAGTCTGCTTCTCCCTCTGCCTCTGCCCCTCCACCTGCTCATGCGCTCTCTCTCTCGCTCTCAAATAAATAAATAAAATCTTAAAAAAATAAAAAGAACAGCAGCAACCAGGAACACTGGGTTGAACCCAGCATGTCACTGGGGACTGGAAAACATAATCTTTAAAGATTCTTCCAGTCCTAAAAAATTCTGAGTACTTGTTATTTCCTCATGGTATATACACAAGGGTTGGCTATACTACTCTCTGTACTTTCCTGTGTTAAAAAACAAATTTTGCTAGATATTCATGTATGTAAAAAATAAGGGTGTATCTTGGTCCCTGCTACAGTATTAATGGTCTGAATTCTTCCCCAGAACACCTCCTTATAATTTATTCTTCCACTATCTATTAAATCGCAAGTGTCATATTCTTTAACAGAATTCATTACATGTGGATAAAAGTGAGAGACTATTATCTAATGCTTATTATTAGCCCATCTTTTGGCTAATACGACAGACTATAATATAGTTATGAGATATCATTTCTATAACTCTAACAATTACAGTCAGAAAAGAAAGCAGCTGAGAAATTCAGTGTATTTAAAACATAATACTTCAGATAAATAAAAGAAACTGATCTGCCAAACACTGAAAAGTAACTTTGATTTATAGCTTTCAAGAAGTAAAATAACTTGGGGCGCCTGGGTGGCTCAGTTGGTTAAGCGACTGCCTTCGGCTCAGGTCATGATCCTGAAGTCCCGGGATCGAGTCCCGCATCGGGCTCCCTGCTCAGCAGGGAGCCTGCTTCTCCCTCTGACCCTCCCCCCTCTCATGTGCTCTCTGTCTCTCTCTGTCTCAAATAAATAAATAAAATCTTTTAAAAAGAAGAAGTAAAATAACTCAGCTGTGGCAAAATAACAACCCTTACAAGAATTTTTCCTGCATTACATACTCAGTGCCTACAGCTTTCTAATGACATTTTTTGTTCAAATACGGAATTACATACATTTAGCAAGCCTAAAAGACAAGTGAATTTTCTTTTTCAAATATAGAAAAACACACTGCTTTATACTGATATCTTCTACGTTAAATCTGATCTTCTGATATTACATTTTATTTTTATTATTTTTAAAAGATTTTATTTATTTGACAGAGACACAGTGAGAGAGGGAACACAAGCAGGGGAGTGGGAGAGGGAGAAGCAGGCTCCCCGCGGAGCAGGGAGCCCGACGTGGGGCTCGATCCCAGGACCCTGGGATCATGACCTGAGCCGAAGGCAGACGCTTAACGACTGAGCCACCCAGGCGCCCATGACCTTCTGATATTATAGAAAGTAGCTATGTTTGAAAGCGCAGTTCAATGATAATTTTAATGTCAAAATGAAACTCTTCTGTTATTTTTTTCTACTGTTTTTGACTAGATTGTTGTTCTTCACCTAATGGAAGGGAGGCAGGGCAAAGAATGAAATCAAGCAAAAAAATTTTCAGTTATACTTCCTTCAGGTTTATCTCTTAATTTATCAGCACTTAGTAAGGTCCCTAAAATTATTAAAATACAGACAATTCAGTTATTAATTTAGCCTGCTAAGAAAAGGGCTGAGCCTCAAGGGGTGGTTATGTGCCCATACATATATGTATTTACACATCAGAGTATACAATGCCTATACTACAAAGACTAGAGAATGATACTGGAGCTTGTTAGAATATCTGACCTTATTTTCTCACATGACAGCTTGGAAAGTAACAAAATGTAAACAAATAAAATGAACTATCACTAGAAACGCTCCCCTATGTATATGTATAACTTACCTAAAGTCTTTGTGTTTGCTAGGAGAGCTTCCTCATAAGACAGTATATAATAAAGCACCAAAAGCTGTGCTGTGATACTGAACCGTTGATTAAGGCGGATGTTATCACCCTGGAAGTAATATTATAAATACTTTAAAATACTGTTAAATTTCATGAGTGCTTTCTTGATGGTAAATGCATTTAAAATAGACTATTCAGTGTTACTGTTCCCAAGCTCAGATAAAATGGGAGAAACACTGCCATGTTTGCATTAAACTCAAAGAGACAACTTGAAGTTTAAATTTGAGATGGCATGGGAGATCAAAGGCAACATGCTTAACAGTCCTTATGATTAAAAAAAAGACTTCAGCTGTTCCTTAACAGCAATTCCATCAGGCTGCTTCTGAAAAAGGTTTACAGGAGTCTCAAGTATTACCTGGATGAAGAAAATAACTCCTAAAAAAAATAGTGTACATTTGAATATATTTGTGAAAAATACAATCGTTTTTCCTTCTTAAAAGGTGGAGAAAAAAAGATTTTCTCCAAATTTCCCATTTGAATCTAAGTATATCTTAGATTCTCAAGAAGCTAAACAAACCTCTGCTGACCGTGTTGAAATGTCACACAGTCCTTTGTTAAGCACACACTCTCCGGGGCACTTTAGACTTTAAAATGGAGCTCTATTAAAGAATTCCTCAGAAAGTGCCTCTTCAACAAACTACTTGGAACTAATACCATACTTGTAAATTTCATAAGCGATCTGAAGAAATGTAATCCCATTTCAGATTCAGGACCACCTAGAAGTCCTCTAATAATCAAAGAAAAAATATGGAACAAGTCAGAAGAATAAAAGAAAAATCAGCTAATAAATGTACAGGAACTACTATTTTACCCCAATGACTCCTTGGAAAATACTGAGGATCTCCTGTTCTGTGACTGGCTGATTTGTGGCTTCTGGATTAGATTTAGATGCAGGAGTAAGTATGGAATTTATGTACACATCAATCAGAGGAAGTAATTGAGGATGAAGTGGAGTAGAGGTCTCACACAGCTGTCTATAAATCCAGTCCTAAAAAAGACAGTTATAGGCACTAAATCAATTACGGCAGTAAGAAAAAATGAAATTTAGTAAAAACATAAAATTTACATAATTTATGAATCAGTGAAACTATTAACTTCTAGCCGCTACAAATATATCACCCTGTTTCACAACTGTCTTTGATCTAAAAATATGAATTACTTTTATATCCTAATCAAGACTGTTGTCCAATGGAAGATAAATCTATAATGATGAATTTGGGTTTTGAATTTGGACTTTGGGTTTTTAATCTATTAGTTTTTAAGGAGTAGGAAAAATATTTTAAGTCCCTACTGTATCTCTATTTAGAGCACCATCTGTGTTGTAGAGACCCCACAGCACATAGGAACTGAGGGAGAGGGATAGTTCTTCACAGCAAATCCTCAGATAGATTAAGAAAGTGGCCTTAGCAACCTCTTATGGGAGACCATCACTTAACTATACATGGATAGAGGACATGTGGATACACTGGGTGTGCATTCAGACTCTTAACTCTTATCTATTTCACTTACTAAAAACAAAGAAGTAGCAGATACAATCTACCTGGAAAATAACTTCACTAAATCATGAAAACAAGGATAGTTAAAGGTGATATATCAATGCATATATTGTTCATTGTTCTTTATAAATAGAAGAGCCTCTAGAAAAGGCTCAGATTTCTTTACTTTCTGGGACTTATCTTTCTCTTTAGAAGGCCTTTTAACTGTTTGATATAGCCAACTATAACTAATGGAAAATACGTCAAAATATGTAGTGTTAGCTGTCCTTGTGACAAAAGTACAAATACTGGTCATGGCTGACAAGCAACTTTCTCAGTTTGGTGAACAAAACCAAAGTATAGAAAATGGCAATTTCTTACCAAGTTTTAATGAAATAGCCACATGATATTATTGGAATTTTAAATGGATTAGTAATACTGTATATTTTGTCAATAACTTAAGAGTTATATTGTTTAAAAAAATCTGAAATTAATTATAGTCCTAGTTACTATATATCAATGATTAGTAATTAGACATATTTCATACACAAAATCCATAGTAGATTGGATTCAGCATAAACTGAAACAGAACTAGAAAAAAAAAAAACATAACTTGGATTGTAGCTTGAAATATAAATGTAAGATCATACTTTTATTGACACTTTGTGCTTGGTAAAGGAACGACTCCTGAGAAGCTGGTAAATACAATGAATAGGCAAAAATCCAGTAATGTTGGCACTCAGGTTGCTGGTGACAGGGACCCGAACAGCATGAGCTGTGACAACCTAAAAGGGAAAAATAGTATGAATACATATGATAGAACCAAATATAAAATTATTCTGAAAGAAAGAGGATGAGCAGGTAGTGTCAATACTTAATACAAATGTAGTCCTTAGGAATGAATAAGAAAAACTAATTATTACATGATTTAATTTTTTCTAGATGATAAGGCAGCATACATTTAGGGATTTGTAAAACACTAATTTTTTAAATTTGTTTTTTAAACACAGATATGTTGACAGTAATGTAGTAAGGTAAAAAATATATAAAATTTAGAATCATAAAATCTGGACTCAGTGATTTTAGATAAGTCACTTTATCTTCTAGGCCTATTTTCACATTTATAAAATGGGACAATACAGTCTTACCTGCCTCAAAAGGTTTTTATGAGGGGGGAAAAGAATTGAAAAACATGTTTGAAAAACATATGTGAATTAAAAAGTATCAAATCTTTATATGTGACATAAATTCTCTAGGTGTGATAGAAATGATCACATAAACAGGGATTTTTATTGTTATTCTCATTGTGTCATGCATAGACTTCTAATGGTTTTCAAAGACCCTCCCCAAAGCTGTCCAGTGAGTTCAAATAAAAACATAAAAAATAACTTACGAGTCTCCTATGTACTATTTGTGTCTGTTTTGCGGGAGTGTATGTATATTGAGGGGAGAAAGGAGAGTTTGGTATAGGGATGAGAATATTATCCTAAAAGAAGCAACAATTATGCATCCATGAGCGTTTTCAAATATCTCATTTTTTCAGAAATATTTGTTTTTTTAATCTTAAGTTTAAATTGACAAATTAATCTGGGAATTAACCTTAAATTTCAGAATTGTCTCTTTGGCTGAAAAAATAAAATATCCTTAGGTTTACCCATGGACAAATGTGCTGAGACCAAATAAGAACATGTAAATACAAGAATACAGAATTTAGGGGTGCCTAGGTGCCTCAGTCGGTTAAGCATCCAACTCTTGATCTCAGCTCAGGTCTTGATCTCAGGGTCATGAGTTCAAGCCGCCAGTTAGGCTCCATACCCAGCCTACTTAAAAAAATTTTTTTAAAGAATAAAGAATTTAGACTCTAGCTTATAATTTAGTTAGAAATGAATGTTACAGCCTAAAAGTTTAAACAGGTCTCTATTTTATTTTTCTCCTGACAAACCCAAATGATTACCCCATGTGAGATCCCTACCATCAGTACTGAAGACCATATTCTTAAGCATTTACTTAACATCTCCAAAATATATAAATTTAAAACATGCTTTTGTATGTAGTAAGTACATGGGATTATTCTTTACAGAAATTTTAAAAATTAAATAAACTGGGGCGCCTGGGTGGCTCAGTCAGTTAAATGTCTGCCTTGGGCTCAGGTCATGATCTCAGGGTCCTGGGATCGGCCCCCCGCATCAGGCTTCCTGCTCTGCAGGGAGTCTCCTTGTCCCTCTCCTTCTGCCCCCTCCTTCTGCTTGGGCACTCTCTCTCTCTCTCCCTCAGGTAAGTAAATAAAATCTTTAAAGTAAAATAATATTTAGGGCGCCTGGGTGGCTCAGTTGGTTAAGCGACTGCCTTCGGCTCAGGTCATGATCCTGGAGTCCCGGGATCGAGTCCCACATCAGGCTCCCTGCTCAGCAGGGAGTCTGCTTCTCCCTCTGACCCTCCCCCCCTCATGTGCTCTCTCTCTCTCTCTCTCATTCTCTCTCTCAAATAAATAAAATCTTTTAAAAAAATAAATAAATAAAATAAAATAATATTTAATAAAAAATAAAGATTAAATAAACCATCACTGGAAACTAAAAAGGAATAGAAAAAGACCATAGTATTCTCTTAAACTGAGATATAAAAGTTTTCCCCCAAAGAATGTTGTAAAAGAAAGTTAAAGAAATACCTAAGAATAAAGTGAAAAGAAGTACCTGCTCAGTAAAAATTTCCTGTGTGAAGATAGTCTTCATCCTGCTCAAGGAGCTTGGCTTAATTACAATCTAAAACAACCAAAAAAATTCTAACAGCATGTAAAAACATATGAAGCATATTTTTCTCTTATAAATGTATTATCTAACAGGACTGTGATATGTAACATTAATGTTCAAATACTCTATTTCAAAAGTAGCTCCTCAAACCCAACATTAAAGTTTGTTTTTCCTCAGACACTGAACCAACATACGAAAGTACTTAGTAAATATTACTATCAGCCTTTCAAGTCAGTGGGAAGAAGTGGATTATTCAATAAATGAAGGTGAAAGAGCTACCTTTCTGGGGAATAAATAAACAAATATATACATACAGATTTATATATATACCTGCACACATGATATTATATCCAAAATGAACTCTAAGTGTACTGAAGATTTAAATGTGGGCGCCTGGGTGGCTCAGTCATTAGGCGCCTGCCTTTGGCTCAGGTCATGATCCTAGGGTCCTGGGATCGAGCCCCACATCAGGCTCCCTGCTCAGCAGGGGGCCTGCTTCTCCCTCTCCCACTCCCCCTGCTTATGTTCCCTCTCTCTCTGTGTCTCTGTCAAATAAATAAAAAAATCTTCAAAAAAAAAAAGATTTAAATGTGAAACACGAATCCACAAAAACACTGGAAGAAAATATAGGTAACTGTTTCTTTAAACCTAAAGAAAAACATTTTTTTCATTTAAAAAAAAAATTTTTTTTTAAAGTAATCTCTAGGGGCGCCTGGGTGACTCAGTCGTTAAGCGTCT
>NC_058417.1:25857427-25870498 GCF_002201575.2 Neomonachus schauinslandi
GACTCAGTCGTTAAGCGTCTGCCTTCGGCTCAGGTCATGATCCCAGGCTCCTGGGATCCAGTCCCGCATCGGGCTTCCTGCTCCACAGGAAGCCTGCTTCTTCCTCTCCCATTCCCCCTGCTTGTGTTCCCTCTCTCACGTGTCTCTCTCTGTCAAATAAATAAATAAAATCTTAAAAAAAAAAAAGTAATCTCTAGTCCAACATGGGGCTCAAACTCACCACCCTGAGATCCAGAGTCATATGCTCTACCAACTGAGCCAGCCAGGTGCCCCTTTTTTTTTAAGATAAACATTTCTAAGTGTAACAGCAAAGTAGGAACCATAAAGGAAATTCTAAATACATACACACAAAAATAATTTCCACATGGCCAAAAAGACTGAGAAGAATCAACTGCAACATATGTATACTTCTCACTTTTTTTTTTTTTTAAAGATTTATTTATTTGACAGAGAGACACAGGGAGAGAGGGAACACAAGCAGGGGGAGTGGGAGAGGGAGAAGCAGGCTTCCTGCTGAGCAGGGAGCCCGATGCCGGGCTGGATCCCAGGACCCTGGGATCATGACCTGAGCTGAAGGCAGACGCTTAACGACTGAGCCACCCAGGTGCCCCTACTTCTCACTTTTAAAGACGCTAAGGACTATAATATATGCTGATTTAATAGTAACATTTCAAGGGGCGCCTGGGTGGCTCAGTTGGTTAAATGGCTGCCTTCAGCTCAGGTCATGATCTCAGTCAGGGTCCTGAGATCGAGCCCAACATCAGGCTCCCTGCTCAGTGGGAAGTCTGCTGCTCCCCCTGTTTATGCTCTCTCGCTCGTGCTCTCTCTCAAATAAATAAATAAAATCTTAAAAAAAAAAAATAGTAACTTTTCAAGAAAAAAAATCGGGGGGAGGGAATACAACCATATTACATTACAAGTCAACTATAAAATAAAGCCCCATTTCAATATTGGATAAAATGTGTGTCTTGAAATCAATGAAATATGATATGTAAGACATAATGGCATATCACTTATATATGAAGAGCCCCTTTGAATCAGTGAGAGGAAAAATAAATCAATAAAAATCCCTATAGGAAAATTAGGACATTGATAAGCCTCTTCACAAAAGAACCAGCCAAGGGGTGCCTGGATGGCTCAGTCGGTTAAGCGTCTGCCTTTGGCTCAAGTCACGATCTCGGTGTTCTGGGATCGAGCCCCGCAATGGGCTCCCTGCTCAGCGGGGAGTCTGCTTCTCCCTCTGACCCTCCCCCCCTCATGCTCTCTCTATCTCAAATAAATAAATAAAAAATCTTAAAAAAAAAAAAACAAACAGCCAAAACTGATTTTTAAAACTACCAAAAAAAAAAAAACCCACTATAAACTATAACTAAAAAAGAATAATAATTAAAACTACAGTTTCACTAGTAATGGATGAAATGCAAAATAAGTGAGATCATCTTTCATCAATCAAAATTGTAAAGATTAAAAAGAACGGTAATGCCCAGTGATGGTGAGAATCCAGTTAATTGGCACTCTCATTCACTGATGAGAACAGTTAAACTGGTATAATCTTGCTTAAAGGTAATGTGGCAATACTCATTAAACACCTTAACATCATTATATTTTTTTTACTTAGTAACTGCCTTCTAGAACTTTTTCCTAAGGAGCTAATCCAAAAACTGTTTAAAGGAAGCGCCTGCCTGGCTCAGCTGGTAGAGCATACAACTCTTGATCTCGGGGTCCTGAGTTCAAGGCCTACATTGGGTGTAGAGATTACTTAAAAAAAAACCCAAAAAACAAAAAAAACTGTTTAAAGATAAACATATGTGAGTGCCTCTGTATATATTTACGTAAATAAGGATAACCATCTAAAAGCACCATTCAAAAACTAGAAAATTTACATAGCAAATAAGGCAGGATCCATTAAGAAAGTCATGATTGGTGCATAAGATGGACTACGATACAATCAATGAGAATTATACTGTATTAGAACATTTAATCAGACTCCCTGCTCAGTGCTGAGTCTGCTTCTCCCTCTGCCCCTCACCCTGCTCGTGCTCTCTCTCTCTTGCTCTCTTTCTCTAAATAAAAATCTTTAGGGCGCCTGGGTGGCTCAGTTGGTTAAGCGACTGCCTTCGGCTCAGGTCATGATCCTGGAGTCCCGGGATCGAGTCCCACGTCAGGCTCCCTGCTCAGCAGGGAGTCTGCTTCTCTCTCTGACCCTCCCCCCTCTCATGCTCTCTATCTCATTCTCTCTCTCAAATAAATAAATAAAATCTTAAAAAAAAAAAAAACAAAACTGACCCTTAAAAAAAAAAAAAAAAAATCTTTAAAGAACATTTATTGAGGAAATGTCATCATATATTAGTTAAGTTCTTTAAATATATACAAAATATATATATCAGTGTAAAGAAAGGACAGAAGAATGTTAACAGTAGTATACTTGGTATCTTGAACAATGAACAATGAAATAATATTCTTCCTTTCTTTTGTGTTATCCAAGCTTTGTATATTTTGGGTTTTCCCAACTTTCTATATTGAACATCTTTTATTCTTGTAAATAAATGTTTTCATAATATATATTTTTTCTAAGAGCTCCTGATAAAATTTTAAACTATTAAACTAAAATTACTTCAAAATGGAAACAAAACGTACTGTACACTACAAAAAAAACACCCAGCTTAGAACTAGCTTCCTTAGAAAGAAAATAAAAGAAAATTACCTTCATCCCCAGAGTGGAACAGACCAAGTCAATGATAGCACTAAGTTGGTTGCTATGAAAGTACATAGCGACCAATAACAACATCTCCCCAAAAGAAGCAGAGACACCAGAAGTACTGTTGAAACAAAAAAGAAAATATGAATGTCCAAAGAGAGGATAAGAAACACTAACTGCAACAAATTAAGTCATCTTACCTTTCAAAATAAGCTTCTTCTTTTATCATCCAACTTAGCCACACTACCATTAGCTGCTCCTGTTCAGGTGTACTATATAAAACATACAAGAGAGTCACTGGCTTAAGCCAGATATACTACCATAAGAATGAGAAAACATTCTGGAAGTATTTTTAGCAGAAATTATTTTTTCCTTCCTATTTTGAAATATCAATTCAAATTAATTGCTTGTTGAAGTGGCCATTAACTGTCATTGAAATATGAAGTAGTTCCAGAGATGAAGAATAAGGGCCTTTTGCTTTTCTTTATGAATGTGAACAGTCAAACCCTCCCAAAGACTTAATTACTGCATTTGCAAGTTGGAGAGAGTGAAATTCCTCTCATTTTTTAGAAAAGCAAAGACCTTCTGGAATTAAAATGGTAGAAGAACTGTATTAACAGCTAATATTTCATATGGAAAAAATCTAGAGTTAAAGCAGTCATCAAGAAGTCACAAACTGGGGCGCCTAGGTGGCTCAGTCATTAAGCATCTGCCTTCGGCTCAGGTCATGATCCCGGGGTCCTGGGATCCAGCCCCGCATCGGGCTCCCTGCTCAGCGGGAAGCCTGCTTCTCCCTCTCCCACTCCCCCTGCTCGTGTTCCCTCTCTCGCTGTGTCTCTGTCAAATAAATAAATAAAATCTTTTAAAAAATTAAAAAAAAAAGAAGTCACAAACTGAGTAGTAGAGCAGTTCCAAGGAAAATAAAATTTTTAAAAATTTTTTTAAGTTTTTTTTATTTAATCATTTGAGACAGAGAGATACAGAGAGAGAGAGAAAGAGAGAGCATGAGCAGGGGGAGTTGCAGAGGGAGAGGGAGAAGCAGGCTCTCTGCTGAGAAGGGAGCCGGATGCGGGACTTGATCCCAGGACCCTGGGATCATGACCTGAGCCAAAGGCAGAGGCTTAACCATCTGAGCCACCCAGGCGCCCAAGGAAAATAAATTAATTTACAGAAACTTTTTTTTAAGATTTTTTTTTTTTTTAATTTATTTGACAGAGAGAGACACAGTGGGAGGGGGAACCCAAGTAGGGGGAGTGGGAGAGGAAGAAGTAGGCTTCCAGCCGAGCAGGGAGCCCGATGCGGGGCTTGATCCCAGGACCCTGGGATCATGACCTGAGCCGAAGGCAGATGCTTAACAACTGAGCCACCAAGGAGCCCCTTACAGAAACATTTTGAGCAGAACTCAAAATTATAGAGAAATAAGTGATCACTATTCAAAGAAAAAGAAAAAAGAGCTATGGGTTCATGAGACATAAAAAATGATTATAAAAACATACCAACAATGTTTTTAAAGGGAATTCCTAGACTTACATTAAAAGGTACAAGTCAACTTTGACTTGTGAAAATAATTTTGATTTTCTTCCACTTCATTGCAGTGTAAATGGGTAAAACAAAAAGCAACTGAAAAGCCTGCTATCCCATGCTAAGAAAATTTAAACGGTCATTCTCAACTATAGCTAAATGATTCCACTAATAAAAGACAGCATTACATAGTAGAAAGATAACAGCCTTTAGAGCATGGCAGAGCTCAGGAGGAATCCTAACTCTATTAATTACTGGTAATGTGATCTCAAACAAGAAATTTAAATGATCCTTCTAAACTTTAACTCTCCTATCCAAAAATACAGATAGAAATACCCACCTTCTAGAAGTAATAAAGATTAGAGATAATGTTTAGCAATTACTTCAGGTAAAGAGAAAGGAAAGCACTTGATTCTATTACCTAATTTCACACCCTCCTAAAACTTCAAACTACATTAAAGGGATTTTCCTAAAAGGCATAAATGCGTAAGATGATACTGAGGGACAACAACACAAACTACTGGAAGCGAGAGCACATTTTGAAGAGTGGTAACTAACTCAGCAGACTCAAGAAAGCAGAATACTAAACTAACATGAGGGAAAAGCCAATCCACTTTATACCACAGAATCCCCAAAGAGCTCAGGAACTGACAGCTCCAGGCATTTCTGGGAGGGAGAGTGAAAACAGACTAAATTAAAAAGATCAACAGTCTATATAGGTAGTAGATCTCCAGATCACCTCCTCCATTCGACACAATTAGATGAATCCCCATCCCCCAGCAGAGAGAATACTGGAGATTTGTACTCTGGAAATGCTGAAAGAGGATGTCTCTGAACTGAGGATCAACCAGGGATATCTGGGACACCATTCTAAAAGTAGAATTAAGTGAATGATTATACTGCAGGTTTAGATCTCCTAGCCCTTAACCCTCACTTTTAACTTTGCTTATGGGTTTCTTCTCAGGTCTTTACTCTCCAGGCAAGACAAAAGTCTTCTCTAAGAATCTGGTAAGCCCAAGAGTTTCTGAAAGAGCCACCTATGCATTAAAAGATTCAATCTGCTTTTTAGTTCCTTACTCTTTTTTAAGATTTATTTATTTATTTGAGAGAGAGAGAGAGAAAGCACACAGGAATGGGGAGGTGGGGCAGGGGGAAAGAATCTCAAGCTGACTCCCTGCTGAGTGCAGAGCCCGATGTGAGGCTGGATCTCACAACCCTGAGATCATGACCTGAGCCGAAATCAAGACACTCAACTGCCTGAGCCACCAAGGCACCCCTCCTACTCTTAAATACAAACAATCAAGAATGATCAAAGCCCTGAAAAAAAGGTTCTAACTTAAAAAATAGAGACCAAAAAAAGCAGGAAAAAAAAAAAAACTTGGAGAAAACCAACTAATAAAGCTTCTTCAATCATCATGATTAATATCAGAAAAATCATGCCACCTTGAAGCAACAGCTACCGTACAGAAGAAATAACCAGAAAACAAAAAAGAGCTCTTAGATATCAGAAGTGACAGAGGATTAGAAGTTGAAAACAAATCCTCGAAGGTAGAATAAGCAGTATCTTTTCAGTGATAAAAATGTTCTAAAATCAGATTGTGGTAATGGTTGTACAACTTTGTAAATCTACTTAAAACTATTGAATTGTACATTTTAAAATGGGCAAATTTTATGGTATGTAAATGGTCTCTCAACTAAGCTGTTTCTTAAAAAGCAGACCAAGACAAAGATAAGGAAAACAGGAAAGGGTAAGAAAATAAGATAATCATTTCAGAAAGTCCAATATCCAAATAAGAGATGGTTTCGGAAAGATAAAAAACCCATGTGGAACATAACCAACAAATGAGTTTAAGAAAATTTCCTAGAACTGAAGGACATGAGCTCCCAGGTTGAAAGGGTTTACTAAATACCTAGGACAATAGATAAAAGCAGGCATATCATCCAAAAATTTCAAAACCCAAGGGACAAAATGCTAATCCTACATGTCTCCATATTAAAAAAAAACACACAAAAAAACAGGCTACACAAAAAACCAAGAATCAGAATGTCATCAGACTTCTCAACAGCAACACTGGAAGTCAGAAGACAATGCAGCAAGACTTTCAAAATTCTCAAAGGAAATTATTTTCAACTTCCAATTCTAAACCCTATGAAACTCAATCAAGTGCCAAAGCAGAATAAAGACATTTTCAGAAACAGCCAGTCTCAAAAAAGCTGACCTCCCACATACTCATGCTAAAAAAGCAACATGAGAAAGCAATTAAAAAAGGAAATATGTTGGGGTGCCTGGCCGGCTCAGTCAGTAGAGCATGCAACTTTTGATCTTGGAATTGTAGGTTCAAGCCCCACGTTGGGTGGACAGATTACTTTAAAAAATAAAATCCTGGGGCACCCCGGTGGCTCAGCTGGTTTAGCATCTGCCTTTGGCTCAGGTCATGGTCCCAGGATTCTGGGATTGAGTCCCATTCTCCCTCTCCCTCTGCTGCTCTCCCTGCTTGTGCTCTCTTACTCTCACTGTCTCTCAATTAAATAAATAAATAAAAATAAAATCTTAAAAAAAATATATATATATATGAGAGGCAGGAAGCAGGAGATCCAACAAAGGAGACATGAAGCAAGTCCTGAAAATAATAGTGAAGAGCAATTCCAGGATGAGAGCTGTATACCAGATGCAGACATAACTAGTTCAGAGAATCAGGAGAGACTTCCTTAAGAAAATGAAATTGACAGAATAAAGAGTCTGGGGGTGCCTGGGTGGCTCAGTCGTTAAGCGTCTGCCTTCGGCTCAGGTCATGGTCCCAGGGTCCTGGGATCCAGCCCCGCATCGGGCTCCCTGATCGGCGGGAAGCCTGCTTCACCCTCTCCCACTCCCACTGCTTGTGTTCCCTCTCTCGCTTTGTCTCTCTCTGTCAAATAAATTTAAAAAACCTTAAAAAAAAAAGAATAAGGAGCCTGAATATCTTGAGAGGAGGTTCAGATTGGCAGAGCTTGAAGTTGCATTAACGTAAGTACATAGAACAAAGCGCAAATGAAAAACAAACAAACAAAACACAGGATAATTATTAAGACTAAAAACAAGTTTTGCAGAAGAAAAGTTATCATCTACTATGTGGCTGAGCCCCCAGTAGAGACAATATGAACAATTATATATTTGTCAAAGCAAACTTGCAATATAACCGTACTGGGACAATGGGAAGATGGGAAGGATATGTAGATACTCTGGGGGGAAGACAAGAAGGAGACAACTAATTCCTCATCTTTCATTGTAGGAAATCAACGATTACTCCTAAAATTGAAAAATCAAAAATATAGCAAATACGAACATGTTATTTAAAGATGTGGAAATAAAAACCAAAAGAATCAGCTAAAAGAACTGAAGAAAGTTGAAAGAAGTCCCTTGAGGGAAGGGAAACAGGACGGAAGGGAATAGGGACTGCTATTTGCATTACCAAATCTTGAAGAACTAGAATGACTCCTTCAACTGGCATACAGCAGATGCTACTGAGACCATTTACTAAAAGATAATACCACCAGGCGCCTGGGTGGCTCAGTCGTTAAGCGTCTGCCTTCGGCTCAGGTCATGATCCCAGGGTCCTGGGATCGAGTCCCACATCGGGCTCCCTGCTCGGCAGGAGGCCTGCTTCTCCCTCTCCCACTCCCCCTGCTTGTGTTCCTGCTCTCGCTATGTCTCTCCCTGTCAAATAAATAAATAAAATCTTTAAAAAAAAAAAAAATTAGTACAGATGTTGTTAAAAAAAAAAAAAAGATAATACCACCTTCCATTCCTAGACCAATTTTTCTAGTAAGCTCCCAATTAATGCTATACGTGCATTTCAATAAATAAACAAAAGCAGACCTTCAGAAAACAGAGCAACCTATATAGGAAGGTACCTGACAAGTGTAGAAAAGGCCAGCAGCATACAAAAGGAAAGCGAAACGAAGCGAACTCCAGCTGGTGTAGCAGGAGGACGGCTTGTCATCAACTGCAGCAATTGCTCAGCTTCTTCCTCAGTTGGTCTAAAAAAGGGATATATTATTAGGCTTTACTTTTGTTAGTTGAGAGAGGAAGGGAGAAAAAGGAAGTTCCCAAGAGTTTAACTTTTCAGATATAAATTCTGAGCTTTATAATGATACCTTCCTATTTATAAAATCTTTAACATCTTAAATCATTAAAAGCAGAACTGTTGAGCTTACAACGGTTTTTCCTCAGACACAAATACACACAATCCTCACTTGGCACAGTAGTGTGGGACCATAAAAATAACCATGCAAGCTGAAACTATGCATCTTGATTGAAATAACCAATGGGGAAAGTTAAATGTTCATGACCTTTAAAATTTGCCAAAACATCAAAAGCTTTTGTCAGTCATAATGCATAGGGAAGTGAAAAAAAAAGCAAGTATTTTTTTTACTAGTTTCTTTTTTTAAATTTTTTTATTGTTATGTTAATCACCATACATTGCATCATTAATTTTTGATGTAGTGTTCCATGATTCATTGTTTGTGCATAACACCCAGTGCTCCATGCAGAACGTGCCCTCCTCAATACCCACCACCAGGCTAACCCATCCTCCCACCCCCCTCCCCTCTAGAACCCTCAGTTTGTTTTTCAGAGTCCATCATCTCTCATGGTTCATCTCCCCCTCCAATTTCCCCCCCTTCATTCTTCCCCTCCTGCTATCTTCTTCTTTAAAAAAGCAAATATTTACATAGTGCTCTATAGTTGAAAATATTACAAACACTGGGAATTGAAGTGTTTTCTTTGTAAAAATTTATTAAGAATAGTTTGAAAAGCCCTTGCTTTGTTCTCATTGTATATCTTATAATGTGGAGTGAACCTCTTTCTTACACCTTGATGAACTGTCATCTCCCTTTCTAAGTTCAGATCTAATGCCAACATTTTATCCTTTGTTATTATGTTCAGTGATGAAATATCTAAGAGTTCCTTTAATGTGAAGATTTTTGCCAGAATCACCTCCTCTGGGACTTCATCCTTTTTTCCACAATGACTTTCCTCAATCATATTGACAAGGGCACCTTCACTAAGTTCTTCTGCTACGTATCTAGGGTTTCTCAAATGGCAGCTGCGACACTGTCATGATCAGCTATTCCATTTATGTTTGGTTCAAACGCCACTTCCAGTGTTACCACCTTCGTTTCTTTGCTACACATTCATCTTTCTTGGCCAATTCCTTCTTTCAATTATTTTTGTCAAATGACACATGGGTCTATCACTGAGACAAGGCAACAGTACAACTCTGCACTTTCCTGTCTGTTCACCAACTGAGTAATAGATTCGCAGTGACTGGTCCCCAACAACTTTAAAAGAAATGAGGGGCGCCTGGGTGGCTCAGTCGTTAAGCGTCTGCCTTCGGCTCAGGTCATGATCCCAGGGTCCTGGGATCGAGCCCCACATCGGGCTCCCTGCTCTGTGGGAAGCCTGCCTCTCCCTCTCCCCTCCCGCTGCTTGTGTCTCTCTCCGTCAAATAAATAAATAAAATCTCTAAAAAAAAAAAAAAAGAAATGAGGTGCATCTGCTATTCACAGAGTGTCTTGTGGCTTGAAGAGCTCTGGGCAAAATTTGTATTTCATATAATTACTTGGTCAATGTATCATGGTAACTGATACATTAGCTGTTGAGGGAACAGTGTTATTTAACTAAGCCAACGCTAAGCTGAGGTTAGTGAAATTCAGAGACATGCAAAGTGAGGACTGTATGTATAACGGTTGAGGACATTATTCAAAAGGATGTAGTGCAGTGACTCCATAAGAAACCCTGTGCTTAATAATCACTATATATCAATTTTAAATAATCTGTGATCTCAGTTGTGAAAGGAAAGAGATTTACCTCAACTAGCTGCATGGGCTCAATAAAGTATCACTCACAGATCATTCACTCTAGTCATGTCAAACTGTGGTAAAGTCACAGGTTTTCTTAAAATGCTCTGGCCCTTCCCATATTCACATAATTCTATTTACAATCTGACAAAAATAGATGGATACATCCCACCTGGGAACGTTTTTGCCTTAGGACTTTATTCTTAATATAGGCCAGCCCACTGCCTAAGCCCAACAGAAAACCCAAATCCTCAGAATAAAAGGCCTTCGGCTCACTTTCTTGGGATTAGAAACAAGAAAGTAAAATGATAAAAAGGTAAAATATCAAATTATTGAATACTTGAGTCCAGCGATCCCCATCAAAGCACAGTACAGACGTAAGAGTGCACTGGCTTTCACAACATGCTCTTCTTTCAGCCCCGAATACACAGACACATTGGGCTCCATCTCCACATCAGCTTCTTCCACAATGCGGGTACTTCTTACTGTGGGAAGAATGCCCATCAACTCCAGAAGAAGCTGCCTTCTCATTTGCCAAAGGACAGAACTACTGGTCTCTCTTTTTCTCTGTAAAAAATATGGACCACAAAAGGAAGGAAGCATGGAGCACTTAAGGATGCTCAAACGAAACTCCCCTGTTAAACATTTAAAACTGACCCATTTGAAGAGGCTGTCAGAACTGCAGAATCTCATTTTAACTAACTGAGCAAACTCAAAATTCACTGATTCCTTTGAAGAATACTCACCTTAATCTGGATTGGCTGCACAGAAAACACTAAATTAATGACAATTTGAACTGTAAACTATCATTTAAATGGTTAAACATTAAACTTTCAAATACATAATAACTAAAGGAGTCATCTCTGATACAGTAGAAAGTGCTCAGATTTTGGAGACAGAACATCTTGCGTTTAAACAATAACTTAGCCGTTGATTATGTACGCTTACCTCTCTGAACCCCACTTTCCTTAATGACAAGGAAGTGAATATTTTATTAATAATATTTAACTCCCAAGGGTGTTGTAATTAGTTCACAAATCTATCTATCACCCTCACAGTTCTTCAGGCAAGGATCATGTCTTGGTCATCTATTACTTGGCAGGGCCTACCACTGTGTCTTACATATAGCAAGCACTCAATATCTTTTATATAGATGAATGAACAAAAAAAATACGTATGAAAGCAGTTCTAAACTGTAAAAAACCAGGCAAACATTAGTCATTTTTAGAATGTTTCTAAGTAAAATATGATGTCTGCATTTTCAATAGCATTAGGTATAAATAAGAGAAATTTACTCACACAAAGGACAATTACAAACAAGATGAACATACCAAAGTGCTTAACACAGTGCCTGACACATAGAAAGCATACAATAAATGTTCAGTTCCCTTAAAAAGCAAAGCTTAAATTAGTTCTCAAAAAAAAAAAAAAATTAGTTCTCAAATGGGCTAGAAATAAAGTAGAATTTGGATATAGAAAAGTATGGTGAGCCAGTAGCATAAAAAATGACTGGAGGACCAGGCAGTACTGTCTAATTCACTTTTTTCAACAAGATAAAAATCATTCTGCACAGAGTCCTTCATACGAACTCTACTTACAGAGTTACCATGAAATGTTCTTTTTTTTTTTTTTTTTTAAGATTTTATTTATTTTGAGAGAGAGACAGAGGGACAGAGGGAGACGGAAAAGCGGACACCCTGCTAAGCTGGGAGTCCAACGCGGGGCTCGATCCTAGGACCCTGAGATCATGACCTGAGCCAAAGGCAGATGCTTAACTGACTGAGCCACCCAGGTGCTCCACCACGAAATGTTCTTTGAAAAAGTAAAATATTTTATAACTTAAAAACTGTTGCAAAATGTAATACATATTCATCAATAGATGAATAAACAAATAGTATTTGTATATACATACAATGGAATAATATTCAGCCTAGAAAAAGAAAGAAATTCTGATATATGCTACAACATGCATGGACTTTGAAAACATTATGATAGGGTGCCTGGGTGGCTCAGTTGGTTAAGTGTCTGCCCTCAGCTCAGGTCATGATCCCAGGGTCCTGGGATTGAGCCCCACATCGGGCTCCCTGCTCTGCGGGGGAAGCATGCTTCTCCCTCTCCCACTCCCCCTGCTTGTGTTCCCTTTCTCGCTGTGTCTCTCTCTGTCAAATAAATAAATAAAACTTAAAAAAAAAAAAAATGAAAACATTATGATAACTAAAACAAGCCAAACCCAAAAAGAGAAATACTGTGTGATTCCACTTATATGAGGTACCTAGAACAGTCAAATTCATAGAGATAGAAAGTAGAAAAAAGTTACCAGGGGCTGGAAGGAAGGAGGAATGGGGAATTATTATTTAATGGATACAGAGTTTCTGTTTGAGATGATGAAAAAGTTCTGAAAATGAACAGTGATGATGGTTGCAAAATACTGTGAATGCCGCTGAACTATACACTTAAAAAGGATTAAAACAGTAAATTTCATGTCATGTGTATTTTACCACAATAAAAAATATGTATTAAAATTACAGACTATAATAACTTATTTTGATGACAAATCTAACCCAGAACCCTAGAGATTCCCAAAACTCTTTCAGAGGGTCCAGAGGTCAAAAACATTTCCTTAAATATTATTATAATGGCCGCTTCTATTCTCATTTTCTCACAAGCATACAATATAGCTTTCCAAAGGTTCTATTAAGGCAGACATTAAAGAGATTTGCAAGAATGTAAAACAATACTACTCTTCTCACTAAATTTTTGGAAAATATGGTTATTTTTCATTAAAAATATGTTCATATTTAATACAGTTATTATTATTTTTAAATGAATTAAGTAGAGGTGCCTGGGTGGTTCAGTCGGTTAAGTGTCTGCCTTTGGCTCAGGTCATGATCCCAGAGTCCTGGGGTCGAGCCCCACATTGCGCTCCCTGCTCAGCAGAGAGTCTGCTTCTCCCTCTCCCTCCTCCCTGCTCCTTCTCACTCTCTCTTTTTTTTTTTTTTTTTTTTTTTTTTTTT
>NC_058417.1:25870598-26063170 GCF_002201575.2 Neomonachus schauinslandi
TTTTTTTTTTTTTTTTTTTTTTTTTTTTTTTAAAGATTTTATTTATTATTTGACAGAGAGTGAGAGAGAGAGAGAGCACATGAGAGGGGGGAGGGTCCGAGGGAGAAGCAGGCTCCCTGCTGAGCAGGGAGCCCGATGCGGGACTCGATCCCGGGACTCCAGGATCATGACCTGAGCCGAAGGCAGTCGCTCAACCGACTGAGCCACCCAGACGCCCGTCACTCTCTCTTTTAAATAAATAAATAAAATCTTTAAAAATAAAAAAATAAAAGTAAATGAATTAAGTAAATATTTCAAAGTTTTCAGTTTTCTTTTTTTTTTTTTAAGATTTTTATTTATTTATTTGACAGAGACACAGTGAGAGAGGGAACACAAGCAGGGGGAGTAGGAGAGGGAGAAGCAGGCTTCCCGCCAAGCAGGGAGCCCCATGTGGGGCTTGATCCCAGGACCCTGGGACCATGACCCGAGCTGAAGGCAGATGCCTAATGACTGAGCCACCCAGGCGCCCTCAGTTTTCGTTTCTAATATGTTAAATATCAACAAATAAAAGCATATAAACAAAAGCTCTTTATTAACCCCCAGGATTTAAAAAGTCAGGAGTTCCTGAGACTAAAATATTGAGAACAACTGGTCTAATGACATCATTCTAGAAGTGTTTCTTTCTCTTTTACTAGTTGCCAAAATATCCTGATTCTTAGCCTATAAGATCTTTAAACCCTCACCTGCTGTCCATTTCGGATAAAAGTTCCAAACCAAGTCCGGACTTTCGCATTTGTTCCAAGAAGCAAACCGCTAACAAAACAAACCAAGTCACTCACTCCATCTTCAGTAGCTTCATTTTTAGTATGATCCAACGTCAAAGCCACTCCAAGACCTGGCAAGTGACATTCTTCCACCTAACACAGCAAAGAAAACAAAGTGAACTGAGAATCGTAAGGAAAAGGGCCAGGACACTTCAGTGTTTAGATGTTTTAAAGCTTCTAAAGTTTAGAAGAAGACATATCCCAAAACATAAAAACCCAGAGAGGACAGTAATAATATATCCAGTATATAATTATAATTCCAAATTGCTGCAAGATTCTAAAACCACCTTGGGCAAGTTTCTGATCATAATACAAAGGCTTTTGTCTCATAAAAATAATAAGATCTCCTACCACCATCCCTCGAACTTTGAGGGCCTGAGAAGGATTCATTTTACATAAGAAGCGTAGTGCATCTGTCCTGCGCCTTCCTCCAAGACTTTCTTCATCTTGTCGTTCTCCATTTTTTATCAGACCCCTGCAAACTGAACATTTAATAGCCACTATTACTTTAAGCTTTCAAGTAAGATGTTAGAAACAATTTCTTCAGCCTTTGAATTAATCATTTATGTGGAATAGACACTACAGAAGAAAATGATCAGGGAATTTGAAAGCACAGCAATAGAAACTGGTTAAAATAAAGCACAAAATGAAAAGAGACTTAAAAAATGAACAGTGACCTGTGGGGCAATATCAAGTAGTCAAATATAATTACAGTCTCAAAGAAAAAGAAAATGGAAGACAAAAATATATTTGAAGAAATTTTTTTTCAAATTTGATGAAACTATAATCACAGAAGCTCAAGCAGGATAAATACAAAGAAAATCATATCGAGACCCATCATAATCAAATTTCTGAAAATCAGTGGAAAAGAGAAAATCTTAAAAGTAGCCAGAAAGAAAAAATAAATAAAAGCAGCCAGAGAAAAAAACAAATATTATACACAAAGGAACAGAAATCAAAACCACCACAGACAACAGAATGGCATCTTTAAAGAGCTAAAAGAAAATGTCAACCTAAAATTTTATACCCAGTGAAAAATATCTTTGAAGAATGAAGACAAAATCAGGTTTGTTTGTTTTGTTTTGTTTTTCAGATTAAAAAAAAACTGGAAAGCAGCACCTGGCTGGCTCAATCAGTAAAGCATGTGACTCTCAATTTCAGGTTAAGTTCGAGCCCCTCATTGGGTGTAGAGATTACTTAAAAATAAAAATAAATAAAATTTTAAAAGCTGGAAAAGTCTGTTGCCAACAAACCTGAACTGCAAGACATGTTAAAGGGAAATTATACCAGATGGAAATGTGGAGCTACAAAAAAGAATGAAGTGGGGCACTTGGGTGGCTCAGTCTATGAAGCGTCAGACCTGATTTTGGCTCAGTTCATGATCTCAGGGTCGTGACACTGAGTCCCATGTCGGGTTCCTTGTTGAGCGCTGAGGCTGCTTAGGATTCTCTCTCTCCTCTCCCTCTGCCCTTTCCCCCTCACTCACACTCTCACTCTAAAATAAAATTTTATACATATATATATAATTAACCGTTTAAAGCAAAAGTAGTAACAATGTATTCTGAGTCTTGTAACATGTTGAAGTAAAATCTATGACAACAGTAGCATAAAGGACAGGAGGGGGAAATAGAAGTATATTACATTATATGTAAAGAGGTAGAAAATCATTGAAAGTAGACTGCCATAAATTAAAGATGCATACTTTATTTTTTTTGTTTATTTATTTTTTTCTTAAGTAGGCTCCATATCCAGCGTGGAGCTTAACACAAGGCTTAAACTCATGACCCTGAGATCAAGACCCGAACTGAGGTCAAGAGTCGGTTGCTTGGGGCACCTGGGTGGCTCAGTCAATTGAGTGACCGGCTCTTGATTTCAGCTCAGGCATGATCTCAGGGTTGTGGGATCAAGCCCCACCTTGGGCTCCACACTCAGCTCAGAGTCTGCTTGTCCCTCTTCCTCTGCTCCTCTCCCTACTCACACGCTCTCTCTCAAATAAATAATCTTAAAAAAAAAAAAAAGTCGGACACTTAACTGACTGAGCCACCCAGGTGCCCCAAAGATGCAGACTTTAAACCTGACAACAACAAATGAAGAATAAAAATGAAAAGAAAAAAATTAAGCAAAGACGTATAGCTAATATGACAATAGTGGAGATAAAATGGAATCCTAAAAATTTCAATCCAAATGAAGAAAGGAAAAGGAAACAAACAGAAAACAAAAGCAATATGATACACTTAAATCCAACCACCACAATAATCACATTAAATGGTCTATGTAAATGGCCTAAACTCTCCAATTAAAAAGCAGAGACCATAACTAAATTTTTTTAAAAAAACAAGATTCAACTATACTTGTCTACAAGAAACCCACCTTAAAGATACAGACTTTTCAAAAAGATGGATATATACCATGCAAACACTAATTGTAAGCTGCTACAGCTGTATTAATAAAGCAGACTTCAAAAGAAGGTATATTACCAGGGATAAAGAAGGACATATCATAATGAAAAAGAAAAAGGCTCAACTCATCATAAAGATATAACAATCCTAAATGTACATGGACCCAAACACAGCTTCAAAATTAATGAAGCAAAAACTGACAAAATGAAAGGAGATTTTGTTTGGAGGAAACTGTGTGGAGACATCAGCACTCCTCTCTCAGTAACTGACAGAACACGTAGACAGAAAATCAGCACTAGCACAGTTTTTACAAAAGACTTTTATATATCTTGCGATATTCAATAAATCTCTTAGAAATATAAGGGAAATGTTATTATTAATATCTCATTTTATAGATGATAAGTATCTTGATGATTACCCAAAAAGTGAGTGACAAAATGAGAAATTATGACTGCCACATCCAGTGTTTTTTTCCTCTTTGGCTCCCAATTCACAACCTTGCTCAAAAATGTTTTTATTTTTATATCACACAGACCCAAACAACAATCTCCAATCAGTAGTAGTTTGAAATAGAGGTGAAAATTTCAGTTGATTTTTCTCAATTTCAACTTTTCTGCAAACTGACAGCAATAAGGCTAAAACACAAAGGGTTTGATTGCTGCTATTTCTGATTACATGTTATCTTGCACTGCACTCTGGATGTTTCACAGATATATGTCTTCTTCCCTTTGCTCCATGAGCATAGGATTATAGCTTCTAGTTCTTTAGTATTTTTACTATCCTATTATAGCAATGGTGTCTAGTGACAAAAAAATTTTCTTGCACACTCACCGTACTTAAATTTGTAATCTCAAAACAATTTTGAAATCTTCTCAACGTTTCTACAATGAATACTCACTAATAAACTTTCCAAAGATAAAATCTCAAATGAAAGTACATAAATATTTCTTCTTAGCTCAAAAAGGTCCTGTATCTGCCCAAAAAAATCTCTTCAATATCCTATTTTAAAATAATATTTACCTTCATTAAAACTATCAGGAACATTGGCCACCAACAGACATAAGAACCAGGCACCATTTCTAACATGTAGCAAGGCTTCAGCTACATCCACTATAGGAAGCAGGGAAGGGAGCTCTACAAGAAAACAAAGTCAATGTTACTATTAAGGGGTGATATTTCATCGTATTATACATAAGCATTTTTGACATTTCACAGATGTCATTTAAAACCAATTAATGGTCTAGAGCTGAATTGTCCAGTAGGATAGCCACCAGCCACATGAGGCTATTTAAACTAATTGGGATGCCTGGTTGGCACAGTGGATGGAGCACGCAACTCCTGGTCTTAAGGGTTGTAAATTCAAATTCGAGCCCCACCCTGGGTGGAGAGATCACTTAAAGATTTTTTTTTTTTTAATTTATTTGACAGAGAGAGAGAGAGAGGGAACACAAGCAGGGGGAGTGGGAGAGGGAGGGAGAAGCAGGCTTTCCACCGGGCAGAGAGCCCGATGCGGGACTCGATCCCAGGGTCCTGGGATCGAGTCCCACATCGGGCTCCCTGCTCAGCAGGGAGCCTGCTTCTCCCTCTGCTTCTCTCTCTCTCTCTCTCTGTCTCTCATGAATAAATAAATAAAATCTTTAAAAATAAATAAAATTTAAAAAATAAAATCTTTAAATTAATTCAAATTAAATTAAAAAAAAATAGTCCCACTAGCCATATTTCGAGTAATCCGTAAGCACATGTGGCCGGGGGCCACTGGACTGGAAAGCACAACACGCATCACTGCCACTGCAACACTGGGCAGTGTGGGCAAGAGGGATTTTCATGAAAATCTTTGCATTTTTATGTCCTCTATCTTTCTAATCCAATCATTCAAAGTTAATAATTTGAAATATTTCAATCCCCCCACAGGTTTTGTCTTAACTTTAAACAAAATTGGGATTATATTCTATTTATCATTTTACCCTTTGTTTTTTTCACTTACAGATTACGACCATTTTCCAAAAGATCATTAAATTCCTTCAAACACACTATGTTAATGGCTATTTAACATGCCATACTATGGAAATAATATAATTCACTTAATCATTGTCCTACTACTAGCCACTTTTGTCTTAACATTTTAAGGTGCATTTTTATAAAATATATAAAATATTTACATAAAATAACACAATTTCCAAGTTAAGAAGTTACACGGTATCATTTAACAAGAAACTATGAACGTAATGTACCTTAGCAGTCATTACAGTACCTGCTTGTAAAATACAAAGTACATCTGCAGCTTCCTCCAAATACACTGGACTCTCAAATAGCTCAGATGACTTAAAAAAAAATTCTCCACTGGACTCAGACACCTTAAAAAAGAAAAAAAGAAAAAGAAAAAAGAAATGATGAACTCTATTAATTTCAGATAATGTACTAAATCCCTTACTATTTTTATAATTATTTATTGAGCTTACAGACCATGTTTCTAAATATGTTATTAATATACTGCAGCAGAATATGCAGTATTTGATAAATATGAGCCGCTTTAATCACAGTCACATTAATTATTATTCAGGTCTCAATAATTTATTTCTATATAAATATTTGGAGACATCTGGAATTAAAAATAAGACAAACCAAACAAATGAACCAGGAATGCTACCTACAAAAGTTATAGCTCGGGATACCTGGGTGGCTCAGTCAGTTAAGCGTCTGCCTTCGGCTCAGGTCATAATCTCAGGGTCCTGGGATCAAGTCCCACATCAGGCTCCCTGCTCAGCGAGGAGTCTGCTTCTCCCTCTCCCTGCTCCCCCCCTTTGCTTGTACTCTTTCTATCTCTCTCTCTCTCAAATAAAGAAATTAAAATCTTTTAAAAAAATTTTTTTAAAGTTATAGCTCAAAAAAAGTCAAGAAATGGTAAACTTAAAGCAGTATAACAGATATAAATTATGTTCAATTGCAAATGAACTGTAGGAAAAACAAAAAATAAACATGTATATCAACAGAAGTAGCTACTAACTTTTTAAAAAATTTCCTACAGTAGCTTCATCACACTTCCCATTTGAAGAGTTCTGAGCTGAAATACTGGAAACCTCCCAGGGGAGAAAGGTCACTTATTTTACAAGATCCATCAAGTTAGATATTAAGAAAAAGGTGTAGGAAAAATATTGATTGAAATTAAGGCTATCAGTATAGTAGAAAAGAGTAGAAAGAAATAACTGTAATACAAAAACATTTTTTAAAAGATATGTAACATATATATTTGAATTAAAAAAACAAATAAATAGGGGCGACTGGGTGGCTCAGTCTGTTAAGCGACTGCCTTCAGCTCGGGTCATGCCCTGCATCGGGCTCCCTGCTCAGCAGGAAGCCTGCGTCTCCCTCTCCCACTACCCCTGCTTCTGTTCCCTCTCTCGCTGTCTCTCTCTCTGTCAAATAAAAATATAAAATCTTTAAAATAAATAAATAAATAAATTTTTAAAAATAAAGATTTCTAATATATCTTAAAGACTGCACTAACTGCACCCCCCAACCACCACCAGTATTTTCCTTGGAAACAGAATTTAGAGTTTTTCGGTCCACAGTTTATAAAACTAAACTTTACTTATTATAAAGTAACTGACCTTGAAATTCTAACAGTAAATAATTTTTGCCTCTGAAACTCTGGGCTTAATATATAAGCCATCTTAATATGAAGATCCAGCTTAATTATTTTTATAGTAGAACCCGGACATGCACAAATTTAAAATTCTGAGGTTCAATTAATCATAATTACCCAAAGGTCCATGAACTAAGTAATCTATCATTTTGCTGACATTCAAAGTTGAATAGCTTTCAATAGTGGATAGCTGCAATTCAGTCATATAGTGAGTAAGCCTAGCCCATGATCCTACATCCAATTCAGCTTTGATATTCCCTATTCACTGATTATGTGAGATAATGAATGCTCATTCAGTGTCTAAAGGAATCACATACATTTTTCAGTTATGTTTTATAATATTTTATGAGGGAAATCATACCCTATAAAGATATTATCAAATTTGGTAATTTGTAGAAGTCTTGAGCTATGTACCCTTCTATATATCAAAAAGCCATGGTATGGAGTCCATGCAGAAAAAAAATCTCCACAGTAGAAAATGCAGAATAGGTATAAATGAGAGAAAATAGTAGAGAAAGAAAGGTAGGCATTTAATAGCCTTTTAAGCCTTTCACAAAAAACACTTCCAAAACAAATAGAAATACGTGTAAAGGAGGATGCAACTTGCCCGCCTTCTAGCCTGTTTTTTTTTTTTTCTTAAGATTTTATTTATTTATTTGTCAGAGAGAGAGAGGACAAGCAGGGGGAGTGGCAGGCAGAGGGAGAAGCAGGCTCCCCGCTGAGCAAGGAGCTCCATGCAGAACTCGATCCCAGCTCCCTGGGATCATGACCTGAGGCAAAGGCAAGTGCTTAACCGACTGAGCCACCCAGGCGTCCCCTCTGTTTCTACTTTCTATGTGTAGACATCAAATCATGCATATTCTGATGTGTGATTAAAATAAATGCACCTTGTTCATAATTGCCAGCAGTTCACTAAGCACAAGACGCAATCGACGAGGCGAATCACTGTGTTCAAACTCCAACGTCAATCCATGCTGAAGCTGTGATACCAGGATGCTCTCTCCACTGCCTCCTCCAAGTTTATGCCTAATAAAGTACGAATATGTAAAAGAACAATCATGAGAACACTGACACAGAAATAACATAAAATTATTTTTTGTTGAAATAATCTACAAAAGAATGTGTGAATTCTTTTCATACATTTCATGAATGTAATACTTCTGAAATACTATTTAGTTTGCCTATTTCAGGGATTCACAACCTATATAAAGACTCCAACTAATAGTTAACACCTACTTCAATGAACAACAATGGCTCACTATTGGGATTCACAATGGGTAGGGAAGAACCAAACAACTGCCCAGATTTTTGGGAAATCAATGTAAGTTCAAAAAGCCTGCCGGGTGATTCCAATAAATACTTCTATTCTAGGGGAACTTACCCTCCCCGCTTCCCACTGAGAATAATTCATCTAATCAGTTTAGCAGGAATACAACAGTATATGTAGCCAAACTTCTCTCTACACATTTTAGAATACAGAACTCAAAAGATCCTAGAATTTTAACTATAAATAGAAAAGAACTAGGTAAAATGCTCTCCAAAGTTTAGATTCTCAATCTTTTCTGGGAGAGTGCATCCAAGAAAAAGTCCTAAAAGCTCCAAAGAAATATTTGATTCCCTGTTCTTTGATAAATCTAAGTAAATCCCAATCCACATATTATATAACACAACATTACCTAAGCTGCTGTTCTTTGCTGGCATCCTGTTCTAAAGCATGAAAGTCCACAGACAACAACGCAACAATGGAATTGACAGCTTCCACTCCAGAGAGAAGACGAAGGATCAGTTTTTTATCCTGAGCCCAGCTCTGGCTCTGGTCAGCAGGAGCACAGAGCGCCATCCGCACCAAGCAGGGCAGGAGAAGTCTTAATTCCGGATCACTTAAAGATGCTAACCGAACAACATCCACCTTCTGCATTGCCTCAAAAGCAAAAGGGCTGACAAACTGAAGACTTGTACACTCAGCCATTATCACTGTTGATCCTAATGATAAAAAAAAAGAAAGCAGGTATAATTCCTACATGTATGAATGCCCCTCTTTTTAAAAACCCAGAGAAATGTGGTCTATCTTTAAATAGGCCCCTATGCTGGCTAGGTT
Organism: Neomonachus schauinslandi; assembly: GCF_002201575.2. Taxonomy (NCBI): domain Eukaryota; kingdom Metazoa; phylum Chordata; class Mammalia; order Carnivora; family Phocidae; genus Neomonachus; species Neomonachus schauinslandi. The sequence continues at coordinate 25,879,542 of NC_058417.1, forward strand.
TCTGGCACAATTAAAGGCTCCCTATGTTTTTACTCCCACCTAAAAATTGAGAAAGAAAACAGAGTACATTAACATCTCCTCCAGCCCTAGGGATCTTCTATTCTAATACTTATTTTGCAAAGAAATATGAAGCTCAGAGAGATTAAATAAGAGGCATACAGTGATGACCAGCTAGTGGCAAAATCCAACGCTGAATCCCCATCTGCTTAATCTCAGTCCAAGACTTTCTCCACTGCATCAATCATCTGAGCACCACAATGCAAATAAAAATGAGTAGTAAAGAATGTTCCTCTTCCGCACCTCTTTAGTTTTTTATGCCTACTCAACAAATGTAAAGAACTGTTAGGCTTCTCTTTCCCACCCTCCACGAGTCAATGGAAGCGAAATCTCCTCACTAACCAAAAGCAATGCCAGAATCAACGTTCTGGAGGCCATAACACTATCCTAATGTCCCTTGTGTTGCTTGGGGGAAAAGAAAAACAGCTGTGGAGGTGCAATTAGCTATGGGAGAAAGATGAGTTCCACTTGGGCATTTCTGTCTTCACTAGTAATCAGAAGCCACCCCCCCCAAAAAAAAGGCAGGGAGTAGGTGGCAAAGCCATCCCCTCAAAAACCCACAGACTAGCAAAATCGTGGGTTAACAGAGTCGTGGGCAGAAACATTACTTTGTTTTTCAAGCAAGAGGCGCTGGCCTTTTAACAGAGGGGCAGGCTGAGGGAGTGGAGGCACCAAGCCTGTGTGTGCTCACAGATTTCGCCCTCAGCCTAACGAGAACCAACCAGTCCCTGGAAGAGAAATGTAAGGCCAGTGACCGACGTGGACCGGGAAACGCGCTAAAGCCTGAGAGGCGGAAGCTTCATACCTTAAGATTTGCCCTCCAACCTCCCGGGACCCGTGTAACACCGATTCCGCGCCCTAGAGGCGGGACGCGGTAGAAATCTAGAGCGCGATCCGAAGTTGGGCCTACGCGAAAAATCCCGATTCGCCAACCCTAGCTGTGCCTTGAGTCGTCCCAGGCACCAAAAACCTAGACGCCGGGACCAATGGGGTTGGCAGCGCGACAGACTGTATGGGGACACCGCACAAGCACAAAGGAAGAACACGCGCTGAAGGGAGGGGAAAGCGGAGGGGGCTGTTTCAACCTGCACCCAGCACCTTCATTCATCCCCAGCGTCTGGCTCCCGTCGGCCACCGTACTGAACTGAGAGGACGGCTGACTGCGAAAGGAAACCCAGAGACGGCGGCGTTGATGCAACGGTGCGCGTGCGCGGCCCCACCCCTTCCTCCCCGCAATTGCCCTGCCTACCTACACCACCCTCGAGCCGGAGATTTAGAATGGGGTTTCTCCAAGGGGTACTTACTACCTGTGTCCTTTTTGATTAAGTCCTTAAGCCTCTCCGAGCTACAGTTTCATCGTCACAGGATTTTTGTGGCACTTGACTGAAGTAACGTATGTGAAAGAAATGGTAAAGTTGTTTCCACTATTCTTTGACCGGAACACTAATGGAATCAGACAGTACTCTTCTCTCCATCTCTGCCTCTGCCCTCCTAGCACCAAAGTTCTAGAATCCTAGGATTTGTAGGTGAATTTAAAAACTAATCTTTTCCTGAGCTTACTTCCGCTCTTGACCTCACACCCTCAAGGTCGGGAGTTAAACATCTTACTTTCAGGGTTCTGTACTTTATGGTCAAGGGTTAGGGGATGGGAAAAATGGGTGAGGGGGGAGTGGGAGGTACAGGCTTCTAGTTACGGGATGAGTAACTCCCTCACAACATAGAAATTATAGTCAGTGGTATTGTAATAGATGGTAGCTACACTTGTGAGCATATAGCGTAACTTAGAGTTGTCCAATCACTATATTGTACACCTGAAACTAATGTAACATTGTATGTCAACTTTACTTCAATTTAAAAACAAAAACCAAAAACTTAGGGTCCATAGATCCTTAGAAAGTGATGGATGGAGTTTCAGGAATTGCCTAGAATCTGCAAAATTGTGAGTGCTTGGCACTTCTGGGAAGAGGGTCCAAAACTTTCAACAACCTCTCAAAGGGAGTCTAAGCATCCAGAAAAGATTAAGAACTACTAATCTCTATATATTTTCATACTATTTCTAGTTCCTGGTACAATCAGTGTGCATTTAGCACCTTCTCTTTACCAGCTATTGTGCTACAAGCTGGAAGCAAAAATATTTTACAGAGCTGCAACTTCATACTATATAGTTTCCAAGGCTTGCATAGAGTGATAATCTCCTAATAAAGTCTGCTTTCAACATTAAAAATAAATCAGCAAAGGAAGAAAAGAATTAATAATGTGTGTTGCAGTGTTTCTCAAACGTTTTTCCACCTGACCTACCGTAATAACATTTCACATTGTGACCCAGGACACACATGTACATATATAACCACATTTTTTTAAAGATTTTATTTATTTATTTGACAGAGAGAGACACAGCGAGAGAGGGAAACCAAGCAGGAGAAGCAGGCTTCCTGCCAAACAGGGAGCCCGATGTGGGGCTCAATCCCAGGACCCTGGGATCATGACCTCAGCCACCCAGGTGCCCCAAGATTTTATTTTCTTAAGTAATCTCTACACCCAACACGGGGTCTGAACTCACAATCCCGAGGTCAAGAGTTGCATGCTTCACCAACTGAGCCAGCCAGACACCCCTATACCCACATTTAAATGGAACAAAATTTTCATGAAATAATACACATACTACATGTTACATGTTCTATTTCTTTTTCTTTTTAAGATTTTATTTATCTGAGAGAGAGTGACTGAGAGAGCATGAGCAGGGGGAGAGACAGAGGGAGAGGGAGAAGCAGACTCCCCAACACAGGGCTGAGCAGGGAGCCCAACACAGGGCTAGATCCCAGGACCCTGGGATCATGATCTAGATCCCAGGACCCTGGGATCATGACCTGAGCCCAAGGCAGATGCTTAACCAACTGAGCCACCCAGGCGCCCCAGAAAAATTTTTTTTTAATTGCTGGTCACTACACACTAAAATTGATTTCACAGTCAAGAGACTTACAAATTGTAAATTGTCATTTTTAAGCAGATATTTAATAAGAACATTTATTGAACAGTTGCTAGGCACTAGTATTTTATATCTATTATCTGATTTAATTCTCTGAGGTAGGTAATAGTCTCTATTTTATAACTGTGGGGAAATTAAGACTGAGAATGGTTTAACAATTTAATCTCCCTGGATGATCATTTCACAGGGGGAGAATGAAGAGAAATCAAAGACTGTTTTGAGGGGTGAATGAGAGGAGAAAGGGGATGTGAACTAAGTGATTTTTTAAGATCTCTTCCAACTCTAGTTTATGATCCTGTAATTATTAATGGAGAAACAACATGCAGATACATCTCAGTCTATGATCAGCAGATCAATTTTCCCAACACCATTTGTTGAAGTGAGTGACTTTTTTCCATTGGATATTCTTTCCTGCTTTGTCTAAGATTAGTTGACCATAGAGTTGAGGGTCCATTTCTGGGCTCTCTATTCTGTTCCATTGATCTATGTGTCTGTTTTTGTGCCAGTACCATCCTGTCTTGATGATTACAGCTTTGTAAGAGAGCTGGAAGTCCGGAATTGTGATGCTGGAGAAGCGGTTAACCAACTGAGCCACCCAGGCATCCTATTCTTCTCTTCCAGTTCTTATCTCAGTGAGTGTCATCCACTACCCAGAATTGCTCAAGCCAGAAACCTGGAAGGCATCCCAAGCTCCAGCCTCTCCCCACTCATATCCATGTAGTCAGAGTATTTCAAATCTACATTGTAATGTTTGCCAGTGAAGTCATTTTGACAATCATATAGAACTTAGTGAAAAAGATTTACTCATGAACTTCTGAGTTTTAGATCAGCTTCCTCTGGAGGCTCATTCCCAAACATACTAAAATCAATTTTTAAAGATTTTGCAGCTCTAGTGTTTAGACAGATTAAGAACTTACAGAAGGGTAAAGTAGTCCTAACATTTAGTTGCCTATAAACCACAAAACTTTGATTATTAAAGGAGTATCTTACATAATTATGGTGTACCCTTTGTGATATAAAATGTTTGAGGGAATAAACCCCTTTTAAGACCAATGTGGTACTGAGGCTCATGACCATTTCTACTCACAAAAAGATATATTTCATTAACTCTGTGGTGACTTTTTTTCACATTTTTTTTAAAGTTTTTTATTTATTTGAGAGAGATAATGGGAGGAGGGGCAGAGGGAACAGGTAAAGAGAGAATCCTCCAGCAGACTCTGCACTGAGTGCAGAGCCCTATGTGGGGCTTGATCTCAAGAGTCTGAGATCATGACCTGAGCCGAAATTAAGAGATGATTAACTGAGCCACCCAAGTGCCCCCTTTATTTTTTTTACATTTTAACATCTTTGAAATTGGGATGCCTTTTTTTTTTTAATATTTGAGAGAGGGAGAGAGAGAGAGAGCATGCATAAGTGGGGGAAAGTGGCAGAGGGAGAGGGAGACAAAGAATCTTAAAGGCTCCATGCCCAGCACAGAGCCCAAGGTGGGGCTTGATCTCATGACCCTTGAGATCATGACCTGAGCTGAAATCAAGAGTCGAATGCTTAACTGACTGAGCCACCTATGCGCCCCTGAAATTGGGATGTCTTAAAATCAGTAGTGTGTTTAATTTACTTAGCATTTTTTGTCTTAGTGGTACATAAAATAATGTCTTACAATTACTGGTGTTTAGATATGGTGAAACATGTTGTGTAGTTCCTGTACTTCAGGTCAAAAGAGCAGACTCCTTCCTAAGTGAGGTAAATATTCTCCTTTGGCTTACTTTACTCTTTTCCACTTTTTTTCAGTAAGACTAAGGGGAGGAAGAAAAGGAGAAAAAAAAAAGAGAAAAAAACAGTACTATGTTTCAGGTATACTAGGTGTAGATTATTGCCAAGTAAATGAGCTTCAAGAAATTAGAAGACCTGGGTATATTTAAAGGAAGACCAATATTCTTTGGAAATAGAATCATAGAATTACAAAGTAAAACGATCTCAGGAGCCATCTAACTCCAGTTTTCTCAATATGGAACTTTTTTTTTTTAAGGTTTTATTTATTTGTCAGGGGGCGTGGAGAGAGAGAGAGAGAGCACAAGCAGGGGGAGCAAGAGGCAGAGGGAGAAGCAGGCTCCCCACTGAGCAAGGAGCCCGATGTGGGATTTGATCCCAGAACTCTGGGATCGTGACCTGAGCTGAAGGCAGATGCTTAACTGACTGAGCCACCCAGGCGTCCCAACATTGAACTCTTTTTATAATTATCAATAATGTCCTATTTTATCTTGTAAGATTCCTTCTATTGCTTTCCCCTTTGAGATCTTTCGGACTCTTCTCTTACACTGGCTATCTGCTTTGGCTATGCAGATCGTTATCTTCATTGATTTTATGGATAAAATATTGAATAGAATTGGGTCTAGCCAAGATTCTATAGCACAAGAATAGAGACATCCCTCCAAGTTGATACAGCTCCATTAATCAAGACTTTTTTGGTATGATTGTTCAATTAATTATGAATCATCCCAACTACTATAACACTTCCCTGCTTTAGGATAAAGTTCATTTTCCTTAAGGTGGCACTCAAAATTAAGAGTTTTTCATGGTCTGACTTAATTCTGGCTTGGACTCCTGCATTATCTATCCCACCATAAGCATCTCTGTTTTAGTCTGTTGGAACTGCTTGTTTTCCAAATCCTTCATGCTACTCGTGGGCCTTCTCCGCCCCCCCACCCCTCCGCCACCCCTTTCCTTCTGTCTGAATTCCTTTATTCTTTTTATGTAGTACCTGTGTATACTTTAAGTCTCACTTCCAGTGTTTCCTTGCTAAGAAATCTTTCCTTGACAAACCACCTATATCTTCATTAGATTTAAGTATCTCATTGATGCTCCCGACACCCTTTACTTCCTTCCATCGTAGTACTTCACATATTGCACTATATTGTTAAAACTTGTCTCTCCTAAACAAAAAAACACCAACCAACCAACCAAAAAAAACAAAAACCCCTTGTTGGAGGGCGGGACCTATATTTTCTTTCTTTGCCCTTGGCACAGTATGGTACTTAATACTGGTTTGAATTAATGATTTAAGTGTAATGATCTCATGAGACCTTATTAAATAACCTGAATGTGCATCTCTATACTCTTATCAGTTTGTTAATGCTGTCAAAATGAAATGTAGAGATTGATTTCAACTATTCTATTCTCTCTTGTATATGTACTACACTATTTTTTTTTTTAAAGATCTTATTTATTTGAGAGAGAGAGACACATTGAGAGAGGGAACACATGCAGGGGGAGTGGGAGTGGGAGAAGCAGGCTTCCCGTGGAGCAGGGAGCCCGATGTGGGGCTCGATCCCAGGACCCTGGGATCATGACCTGAGCCGAAGGCAGACGCTGAACGACTGAGCCACCAGGCACCCCGTACTACACTATTATTCGTATCACTCTAGAAGGTTTATGGTACTAATTATGTATATACAAGTAGGTTTCTCAGTAGACTAGGGCTAAAGGTCAAAGGTGGTTTGTATCTCATAACTAGTTTATAGTAGATAGTCTATTAAAACAGACAGTGCTTTAGTAAAACTATGCTGTTTCTAATGATCTTGTCATAAAGTGAGGTAAATTTGTTAGTAGTTCCTAACTTTTTAAAATTAAAAACCGGGAAAGTTGTTGTACATTTCCACTCCTCTGCCATCTTCTAGTTTTCTACAGCATTTCTGAAATCATTATCTACAAGTTCTTTTAGCACCAAGGATATAACTCATTTGGACCTGGCACCTTTAAATCCTTTAAGTCAGTTAACTATCTCAGATTTTAATTTCATCACAGGCAAGTTATTTTACATTTTAGAGCTTTAAGACCCTTCAAGCTGGCTTTTTAGTTGGGAGTAGGTTAGGACAGAAAGGAGATAAAGATTAAGTATTAAATACTTGATTCTTTCCATTTTTTCCATCCTTGATCTTGCTAGAAGCATATTTTAAGATTTTGAGAGAGGGAGAGTTTAGAGGGAGAGTAAGAGGGAGGAGGCTCCCCGCTGAGCAGAGAGCCTGATGCAGGACTCGGTTCCAGGACCCCAAGATCATGACCTGAGCTGAAGGCAGACAACCGAGCCACCCAGGCGCCCCTAGAAGCATGTTTTAAAAGTCCTGTTGTAGCCTTTAAGCATTTTTTTCCTCTGGCAAGCCTTAATTATTCTGGATTTGACTCTTCTAGAGAACATAGGTATTAATCATCCCTCACATCTGTATTTTACAAATTTCTAATTTTTTTGTAATCCTTTTGAGGTTCCCAAAGCTAATGTTAGGAAGGTATGGTTACTATTGAGTTCACATACAAATGAACAAATTGACATTTCAAGAGGTTCCAATGAGTCACCAGCTAGAAGGTAGCAAACCTAAGAGCACAAGAATCCTAATCTAGGGATCCTAAACTATTTCTACTAATGTGAAAAGTCCTAATTAGAACTGTACAAGTTCATTTAAATTATTTGCAAAACTCACACTTCAACTAAGTACTGTAGTTTGAGGTACTTATCACAAAAAGTCTATTCAAGTATTTCAGTGCCTTACTAATGTGCTAGATGTTGTGTTGGATTCTAGATGCAGTAGTAAGCAAAACAGACCCAATTTCTGCCCTCATGGGGTTGTTTGGTAGGAGACAAATATACAAACTGTGAAAAACACTTATGAAGGCTCCATATAGAATATTACAATAAAGGAATATAACTTGGAGACCTAGTCTGAAGCAAGGGTGTGTATGTGGAAAGTGGGGGAAGCCTTAAGGCAAAAATAACCATAGGGCTTTCAAAGAACTCATATGCGTAAGAGACCGGGAGGAAAACACAGGAAAGAAGCCCATTTTGAGGCTTGTGGAAAAGAAGGCAGGGGACAGACCATGTAAGACTTTTGATATTTAGAGCAAGAAGCACCCATGAAGGGTTTTAAGCTACCAAGAAAAAAAAATTACAGGTAATATAAACTGTAAGACAAAGAATAACTTAATAAGGTACAAGTTCCAACTACATACATCTCCTTTAAAAGGCTTACTTTAAAATTTTTGTTGGCAGAAACTATTTCAAAATGAACACAACAATTTTGGGGTTTGTCCTTACTCAGCTTAAGTTTGTACAAAAATATTTAAAATGGCTGCTTATACAAAATATTTTTAATGGATTGTTCATATCTGAACCCCTTTATTATGTTTCAAAAACATTTGTGTGATCAAAAAAAATAGGACTGAACTAAGCTTTAAATATTTGAAAGCAGCTTGTTTAGACTAGAAAACGGATACCAAACTGATCAGCCTAAAAGGAATATGTACATACATATACAATTTTCCTGTATATTAATCACTTAGTTAAAATCTTTTTTAAATAAAATACCACAGATGGAGAAATTAAAAGTCCAATTAATTTTTAGGTTACCCCTTCCACTTATGATGAAAAAAATACTAATTTTTACATAAGTTTAAGATGGAAATATTTTTAACAGAATGAGACACCACAATGAAGGCTTCATGAATAATTTATTCCATTTGAAGTTTTTTTTTTTTTTTTAAAAAGTATAAACCTTTTCATTTCCTCAATCACAATTTGTACAACTCAGTGTTATGGCATTCGGCAGCAATAGTGTTTGTTCCTTATTCTTTTTTTGTCACATTAAAAAAAAAAAGCAATTGGACCATATTAAATGTCACTGCTAAACAACAACTTTAAAACGCCCCTTCATAAAGTGACCAAGCTATTTTGAGAGAGTTGATGCTGACATGTCCAGTAACGACGTTACAATTTGTAGTTTAAACTCAGTAACTTTAAGGTCCACAAATCCAGTTTACTTTGAAAACTAAAGCTATTTTAAAACTTCATGAATACATCAACCTGAGGAGTATTTTAGGTCCCAAATCCAGTTTTTTAATTAATACTCCACAAAAGAGAAAACACATATGAAAATTTAAACCACAGTTCTGGGCCCATTAAAACACCAAGAAAAACCAGAAGGTTAAGATTTCCAGCTGATTGGGGGATTGAGGGGAGAGTGGAGGAGGAGAGCGGGGCCAAAAAAAAAAAAAAAAAAAATGTATGTCAAAAACATTTTTCCTTAATTTAGACAAACTAAAATCTTAAGAGGAAACCCAGACCAAAACATTACTCATGCAACATTAAATGTATTAACAGACTGATATGCGATGCCATAGTGGATGAAGAGCAAATTATATGATGCGACAGCATTTAAAAACTTCCTTTTAATGTATTCAATTTGAACATTTTAAATAATGCAACATAGTATTTTGATATTACAGTATTAACATAGTGCTTGATTAAAGATCTGCAAATCTTTGTAGTAACACATTAAGTTAAAAAATTACCTCAGAAGGTAAATACGAAGACGGAAGGAGAATATTTTAATACAGTAATCTGTGCCATACTGACAATTGAGTACGAATACAGCTGAGGATAGTTGACTAAGTAGTAAGAGCTTAATTTTAGTGGTTTAAGAAAAGTTTAGAAAGATTTAAAAATTACAGCTACTTTAAAATTTAAGGATTACATATAAGTACACTTGGTGGCCTTCTGGCCAAACAATAAGGTGTACAGAAATTTATTCATACAGTGTTAATTCACAGTCCTGATAACTGAATGGCTTGCATAAGAAAGTATGGCTAGATGTTTCTCACTGGTTGGAAGCAGACATTATATAACTAATCTTTTTAAATGCCAAAATACTGAACTTCCACCCTGCTTGGTAATGGATAACTGCACAAAAAACAGACATTAGCACTGTAACAAAGAAGTCAAGGTGTTGGTGATCAACTGGTATAAAGAATATATTATTTTGCTTAACCATTTAAACAAACAAAAAAATACTACCCATACTTGTCTGTGACAGTACATTAATAAGTCAGATCCATCATCCTGCACAAAAGGCTTAATTTTTTTTTCTGAAATAAGTCTCCTGACCTTTTCCAATGGCTATTTAGCAATTTTCTATTTAAGTGTGAATTTATATATGAAGGGAAGAAAAAAAATCTTATCAGTAAATCCTGTATATTTGGGAACTACTCCCTGATTCCCAGATAAAAAGGAATTGTATACTGCGTTCCTTCCTTATGGCTCCATATAAAAGAAACTGTCAGGGAGTAATTTTTTAAAAATCTATTTTCAAAACTGAGGTGTGGTTACTATAAGCTAGTGATAGTAAACAACTGAGAATACAGTTTTTATTTTTAAAAGTCACTACTGAGCTAAGTATATTTTTAAAAGGATACTTTTTATAGAAATTCCAAATAAGCATCTTTTCCCTCAAATCTCAGACAAGTTTTTTTTTTTAAGTACAGAACAAAACATGCCAACATAATCTGTAGTGTGCTAGCAAAATTTAAAAATGAATGCAGAGATGAGATCTTTAAATTTTAATTTCAAAAATGCTGACCACTGGAATTGCATTGTAATTTTGAAGAAATGATTGAAAACCTTTGTCACCGGTTGTGTTCTTCATAGAAAAAACAAGACTTGCTAATGTTTTAATATACACAATTTGAAGAAGTTATATTGTTTATAAGAAAGTGATATTTAAGCTAAGCATATAGTATTTACAAAACAAGTTTCAGTAAAAACAAAACAAAACATACCGAATTACAGTTTTGTAAATACAACTGATTTTGTCTTTGTGGAGAATTAGTGAATGTACAAATTCCGAATTTTGCTAGACTGCTTCCAAGAAAGATAGGTAGACTTGGTGACTGTGAATTCAAGTCAGCAACATAGGTAGGAGGCTAACTTGGACTCTCCTGTGAGCAGCACTGTAGAAACAACATTTTAAGGGGGTAAAGTCTGCATAAAAGCATTTCTCTTGGCATGTGCAAACAAGAAGGGGGAAAGCTGTATTGAAGGAAGGGGTGAATTAAAGTCCCTAAAATTCAAGTCCCTTCTTTAGGGAGGTGAGAACCTCCTTGGCATATGCCCTGCCTTAATCTGAGCTGTGTAATAGAAAAGTACAGACTCTGGTGTTTGGGACTGCCATCTCCAAACCAAGAAAATTAAATAAATAAAAAAGGCAAAAGGAAACAGGTTAAGTTTAGAAAATGGTTTTTTAACTAGTGGAATAGAGTCTGAATACCAGAATTCACTGAGAATCTATTTACACCACAGTTTGATTGCACACACACACCCATACATATGCATACTCTCACACACATTCCCAATCTTTAATTTAAAAAACAAAAAAAGTCAAACAATCAGAGTGACTGTTCTTAAAATAATTTGTAAAATGCCTAGAGCTGGGCTAAATTTCAACCTTATAGCAGATCCTGAAGATAATTTTCGTAATTAATAATATTCCCATGCCTAGATGTGCCACTGTCAAAACTGAAAAAAAAAACCCCAAAAACAAAAACATTTAAGCATGTAACATTAAACACCAAAATTAGTTTAAGCATTCAGTAGCAAATGTTTTTCTTGTAAAACTAAGTTTCTTTCACTGGAAATGGCCTGAAATATTAGTCATAGCCCTAAACCATAGTACAAAATATAACTGAAGAATTCTCATTTTATTCTAAGTTAAACCACCCAACAATATCACTTGTATATTGCCATCATGTTATTCTGTAAAGGTGTGATATATAAAATGCTGTAAGACCCAGTACCTTTTCAATTTATAAACACAGTGAACTTCATTACTGTACATGTACTCTGCAACTACAGCTTAGCTGTAAATCCTCCACACACAATGGTATGGACATTATTCCCCCTCTATCCCCATTAAACTGTACATCGAGACAATACAAATTTACTGTCCCACCCACCCCCTTACAAAAAAATAATACTCTAAAAGCAACCCTACTGCAACTTTTTAATTAAGACGATTACATATATTTTAGACCAATTGCTTTAAAGCAAGAAGGCAGTATAAACCTTCTAGGAAAATTTTTATAAAAGAGGTTAAGAAATATAAGACAATTTATACATTTAAAAACTTACAATAAATAAGAGATGCAGGCATTTTTGAATACTAGATACTATAATCCAATACAAGAACATCTTGATGTTCTGAAGCCATATGTTGAAATTCATTGTTCCTCATGTTTCCTCTCCATGCTTTTAATATTCATTTAATATGACTGGGTACTATGGCTCATTACTTTTCACAAATACTGTGACTGGAAAAAAAAGGTTAATTTTGCTACGAAACTGTTATAATACGTTTTGTATGATCAGTCATCATCCTAAAGAGTTCAGTATAGTCAATGAAAAATAGCAGGGTTATAGCCCCCCCCCAAGTCAAAACAATATTTGTTGAAGTAATAAGAATTAGACCCCATCACAGATGACTTTCACTGAGAAGATAACTGTAACTTAATCTTGCAGCGAAATATCTTTTTTCCTTGTTCTTTTCTTGCACAGTTCCATCGAATGAAGATCACAGCATATTCATGATAAAGTTATATAACTGATTCAGCACCACAAAATGAATTGGGAGACATGAGCGTCTGTCCTGGATTGCAGGGTCACAGGTTAGCCAGGAGAGTGCATTGTACTGTTCCAAAACAAACCTGAAAAGTGTAAGTCATGTATTTACTTTCACTTTAGATTTTGGAAACAGTTCCCAATTATAGTATCTAAGATTCAAAGCTACTTTATTTTATTTTTTTTTTTAATTTTTAAAGATTTTATTTATTTATTTGACAGAGACACAGCAAGAGAGGGAACACAAGCAGGGGGAGTGGGAGAGGGAGAAGCAGGCTTCCTGCAGAGCAGGGAGCCCGATGTGGGGCTGAATCCCAGGACCCTGGGATCCCTGGGATCATGACCTGAGCCGAAGGCAGACGCTTAACGACTGAGCCACCGAGGCGCCCCTTTTTATTTTTTTGAAGACTTTACTTATTCATTTGACAGAGAGAGAGTGCATAAGGAAGGGGCGCCCCAGAGGGAGAGGGAGAAGCAGACTCCCTGCTGAGCAAGGAGCCCGATGCGGGGCTCGATCCCAGGACCCTGGGATCATGACGAGCTGAAGGCAGACGCTTAACCGACAGAGCCACCCAGGTGCCCCTCAAAGCTACTTTAAAAAATGGTGGAAGGTATGGAATAAAGAGTCCTTGGAGAGATTAAAGATTAACTAATTTTCATAAAAAGAACTCTCAAAAGTAGATTACACATGCTAGAAAGAAAAGCACTCATTCTGAATGATGTACTTCATCTGGAGATCCAAGGGTACACAACTGTTAATTATTGCCAAATATGAGAAAAATATGTAAGAATCAACATTATATTCTTTCAAAGATGTAATGGAGAACCTTTAATGGGAAAAAGACTTATACCTGAGGACATCTGAAGTCTGATTTGAGTCAAGTGGGTGGGAGTGTTTACTGTGAAGCAGCTCGTCAGATTGCACTGAAGGCACGTGGAGGTGCAAAGAGGCCTAAAAAAACAGGAAATCAGTCAGCCAAATGGAAAAGTTGTTGGTTTTACCTTATTTTCCCAAGGTCTCGTCCTTGATGAAATACATTTTAGACCTATGTAATGAATGGGCACCACTATAAAGATGTTTGTTCTCCTTGTTTAACCAATTTATTACAGAATTTTTAAGTGCTTAACTTATATTCAATCTTACTTTATTTTCGTCACCTCTATGCTTTTGAGACCACATAATAATCCTTAAAAAAGTTATTTAAAAGTTATTTTAAAAGTCATTTAAAGTCATCTATTTTCTGAGTGTAACACGCCTAGATGCGTAAATGTTTAAAGAAGCACTAAACTGATAAACCTGAAGTCTGTCTACAGGTTACATAGAACTTTATGCACATACACATAAGTCTAGCACTGAAAAATGTTAAGAGGAGTAAGCATATGCACATATACTGCTTACAAAGCTATAAATTTTAAACAAAGTTACCTATGGTGGAATTGTGAGCACTCTACTACAGTGCATAGTGCCTTCTTTGCCCATGCAATTTCATAATGGAGGCTTGGTGACAACTGTCACACCCATTTCGGTATGACAATGAAGAGTGGAAGAAAGGAATTTCAATTAAAGTGAATCATTTTTTGTTTATTGAGTCAATGTATGTAAAGTGTTAAAAAAAAAACTATGAGAGATGGAGAAACTTTTAGCAGATCTCATTCTGTATACTGTAAAAGGTACTATTTTATATTTAGGTCATCTCTTCTCTACAACTGTAATATATATATATATATATATAAACTCTTGTGTTATATATTCAAGAATATAACCAAAGATATGTATTTTTTTTAACTGCCCATAAACTCTTGATTTATAAGTTATAAGCAAAAGTCTCATATGGCATATCACTACAAATCAGATGAATATAGTCAGTACCAGAAATTACCATTTAATTTCTATGATAAAAAGATTTTTTAATCATCTAGGTAACAATCTATTATTTTTCCAAGTAAAGAGAAACACATCAGGTGGTTTTATTGCCTATGGTATAGGAAATAAAATGGAATGTATGAAAACAAAAGGTGAACAAAATTATGGTAAATTATGCCTTACCTGGTAATTCAGACCAGAAGTCCTAATCTTGTTACACTGTATCTGAGGGTGAATGCCCACTTTACACTATCCTCTCTGCAAATAAATATTGAGTAGAAAAGAATCTGGATAGTCCCTTGGACTTTTTGTAAAGTGGTGTTTCCTAAAAAAATGTTCCGTGAAACACTAAGGTCATGAACTATTCATTGGTGTTACACAATCGCTTTCTGGTGTATTAAAGTAAGTTTGGGAAATAGTAGGTATACAGTGATATTTACTGCTGTTTTTCCAGAAACTTTAATGTGCATACATGTATTATAACAACAAAAGGGGGGGCAGAAAGCATGTGCAACATTTCCTAAAGGATGAAAGAACCCTTTCTTTTGAAGAAACACCAACGACTACTATTTTGCAGAAACACACTGGGAATATGTTCTTGTAATGAAATCTGTACAGACCACTGTACATATATTGGAAGGGGAAGAAAAGTCATATGATAAAACTTCATTACCTTGACTGACACTCCCTAAATATATTATTGCATCAATAGTCAATTCAGATCAACAGTTGTTGTATTCTTTATGAATGTGATACTGAAGTTCAATGCTTAGTCTCAAATGTCACTGACTCAATGGTATGTGGGCCAAGGGTATCAAGATTTAATAGCAACAGGCTTAAGAGAGGACAAGCCTATTGGTTCAGGTACCCACTAAACTATAACCCCCAAAAACTAAAGCATAGTATCCAACTTTTATCCTACATGTAAAAAACAATTGGCAAGAAGTGAGGTTAGCATGACTTCTGGAATAAAACAGTCAACTTCTGGTGCGTGTATGTAAGAATAAGTGAATCAGATCTGAATTTCCTATTTTGGAATAGTAGTAAGCAACAGCAGTAACAAACTCTGGATAGGGCTTTCACATCTCATTGTACCATTTTATAATGTATCTCAACCTCGTTATGTCACTTGCTAATGAACTTGTTTGGATAAATAAGTCACTATGGGTCTGAGAATCTTAGCACTTAAAAACCACTTAATAGTCTAACACAGCAATTTACACAAAGCTAGAAAAAAATTTTTAAGGAGGTAGTACATGGACCTAAATATCAAATATTCTTACAAAATTATGAATCCTTTAATCCCCAAAATATTATGGCATAATAGCAGTATGATGTAATTCAAAGAATAACAGTATAATCATGAAAGGATCCCGACTGTAGTCCTGGGTCTACTACCAATTTATGACTTTGGACAAATGAGTTTTTCTGAACTTTAATATGCTCACCTAGAAAATGAAGAGGTTAGATTAAAAGTAATATAAGGTTCACCCAGATTTAAACTTCCATATGTGCAGCTGCAAATAATAAGAGCAAGGGTCCCAGAAATATGACTTAAGATTAATTAAAAGTTCAAACTTAGTTTCAATTTTTAAAAAGTAGAGCTATTTCATAATTAGATAACTTCCTTGTGATCTTGTCATATTTCATAATGCATTTAATAAGACCTTAGACACTTCTATTTCTTAGGAATTAAGCCATCAATTAGCATTATTTAGGAACTGGCACAGAAATGGAAATACCTTAAGAAAAAGGGGACACTGATATTGTGCTTGAGGACATGCTGACCAGAACCAGTCAGGTAACGGACCCGCTTTGGCAGTTGATACAAAGTAACCAAGGGCCAATGGTTGCTGAAGAATATTAGTTACTTCATCATGAGATTCTGTTGAAAGTAGTCGATCAGTACCCTGACCCTTAAATAGAGAAAATTAAAAGTGTGTTAGTTCATTTGATATACCTTGGCACTAGATATACAGAATGGTTTATGGCAATCAGTCTATCTTATGACACCAATTTAAAAAAATACTAAAGGATATTGAAAAAAATCAACTGCTATGTACTTAGTAAGAAGATCATAATTAGTAACAATATTAAAAGAATGAGTTTTAAGAGTTATATGAGGAATTTAATATACCAACTGTTTAACAAGTTTGTATTATTATGCCGAGCCCATGTTCAATGAATGTGTGTATAAACCTTTCCAGCCAACTGAAAAATACAAAATGTTCAATGAAATTTCTAACTTACTTCCTAATACTCCCTCAACTAATTCCTGACCACCACATCTCAATCCAAAAGGTAAATTAAATTTAGCTTTGTTCATCTAACACTATAAAATGCAGTTATTAGTTTTTTGGAAAGCATTATGGCAATAGGAAGGGACAACTATTAAGTGATGCTCATATCCTTCAGATTAGTCCATGTATTTCTTGGTATTTATGTTAATAGATAAAAAGAAGAAAAATGATATGCATGGAAATGTTCATTGCAACATTGTCTATAACAGAAAAAAAAAATACTTAAATGTCCAACATTCTGGGAATGATATAACAAATTACGGGACAACAACGACATTAAAAGGTGATTATACTTATTTATATGTATTGAAAGCTGCAATATAAATACATGTGAAAGAAAGGTAATCTGCTAAAAGTAAAAACGATTTTATTAAAGTGGTGAGATTACTGGTGCTTTTCTATATACATATATATTTTTTCAATAATCTCACTTTTTCAAGGTTTTTATTTTTATGTAATCTCTACACCCAATGTGGGGCTCGACTTAAAACCCCAAAATCAAGAGTTGCATACTTTACTAACTGAGCCAGTCAGGCACCCTAATAATCTCACTTCTTTCCAGTTTAAAAAAAAAAAGGAAAGATGTAAGGTAAAACTGGAGAAAGATCCTTATTTTATTCTTAAGATTTTATCTATTTACTTGTCAGAGAGAGAGCGAGCGCGAAGAAGCAGGGAGAGCAGCAGGAAGAGGGAGAAGCAGGCTCCCTGCTGAACAAGGAGATGGATGCATGACTCGATCCCAGGACTCTGGGATCACGACCTGAGCCAAAGGCAGGCGCTTAACTGAGCCACCCAGGTGTCCCGAAAGATCCTTATTTTATTTTTTTAATTTTTAAAAAGATTTTATTTATTTGACAGAGAGAGACAAAGCGAGAGAGGGAACACAAGCAGGGGGAGTGGGAGAGGGAGAAGCAGGCTTCCCATGGAGCAGGGAGCCCAATGTGGGGCTCAATCCCAGGACCCTGGGATCCCTGGGATCATGACCTGAGCCGAAGGCAGACGCTTAACCGACTGAGCTACCCAGGTGCCCCAAGATCCTTATTTTAAAAGGGCAGATTCTAAACATATGCATACTGTAACAATCAAATAACCGCTATATATAATTTCACTCAAATAAAGATGTTATTCAAATGAAGCCCAATTAGTTTTGAGTTCAAATAAAAGGACAAGACAGGCTGCTTCCCAAATGCTAAAAATTAAGACAGAGAGAAGCCCTGACTGAATGGCATCTCTTAGGGCATATACTAATTCTCAGATAATCTGATCCTATACCTGATTAGAAGCAATGGTAAAGAGGCAGGAAAACTACAAAAGAAGGACTAAAGCCAAGTAGTCTAGAAAAACATGAAGTCAGGGACAGCAGACCCTTAGAGATTCTCTTTATAATTCACAATTCAAAGTAGTAACATCTGTAAGACAGAGTGCAAGAACGTACTATTAATCTCACTTCTTGTTAATTTCCCAGGAAAAAATAACGTTTTATTTCATATATCAATCCATTAATAAGTTAATGAATGACATTTAGATTAAGCTTTTATAACACGGTTACCTTGCCAGCATCACCTCCATGGGGGTAATGAGATCCTGGAGAATGAACAGGAGACCCCGTTGGAGATGCAGGAAGAATATTAATGATATCAGGGTCAAGATCATCTCCTGTGTCTAATAAATCAAAGATACCCATTCCATCTGCTCCATCTACACAGAAGAAAGAAAAATAAATAAATCCTCCATTTTTCACATCCCGCGGTCATTTTTAGGGGAGGGTTAAAATAAATTAATGAATTTTAACCAAAATGGGTTAATTTAATTAACATCTATTGAATGTCTACCATGTGCCAAGTATTGTTTTAGGAGCCATATAAACAATTATACATTATAAACAAGCATGTGGTAGTGTGAATAATGCCCTCCCCCAAGATGTCCACATCCTAATCCCAGGAATGTGTGAATATGTTACCATAAAGAACTTTGCAGATGTGATCAAGCTAAGGATCTTGAGATGGGGAGATTATTCTGGATTATCCAGGTGGGTCCAATGTAATCACAGGGGTCCTAATAAGAGGGAGGCAGTAGGGTTAGAGTCAGTGATGGAGATGTGATGATGCTACACTGCTGCTGCTGAAAATGGAAGAAGGGGCCATGAGCAAGAGATGCAGGTGAGCTCTAGAGGCTGGCAAAGGCAAAGGAACAGATTCTCCCTTAGAGCTTCCAGAAAGAACCAACCCTGCAGACACACTGACTTCAGCCCAGTTAAGACTGATTTTAAGCTTTTGATCTCCAGAACTGTAAGATAATAAACATGTGTTGTTTAAAGCTACTAAGCATGTGTCAAATTTGCTACAGCAGCAACAGAAAACTAATACAAAACAAACATAGTATGCTGGAAATGAAAATGTATTTAAAATGGACTATGCACAATACTCTAATTCTTTATTAGTATATAAAATACATTCAAGTTATTGTATAACGCACTGAAAGAAGAAAATAATAAATACTCCTTACTTGTGATTTTGTTTCTTTTCTTTTTTTTTTTTTAAGATTTACTTATTTGGGGGTGGGGAGCAGCAGAGGGATAGAAACTCAAGCAGACTCCATGCTGAGCAAAGAGCCTGACACGGGGCTTGATCCCAAGACCCTGAGATCATGACCTGAGCCGAAATCAAGAGCCGGATGCTCAAACGACTGAGGCACCCAGGCGCCCCTTACTTGTGACTTTAGAGATGTGCCATTTTCTAAGGTACCTCAGAGCAACAATGGAATATCATTTATTTTCTCTTCTACTAAAATGTAATCTGTAAGTTTATCTACAAGAGTTATTCCCTACTATGGCAGTTTATGTAAATTATTTTGGCAAATCAACTTAGAAAGGAATATAAAATGTGCTGCAAAGTCTATGGTCTATGTATAGGTAGCGAGCAGCACAGGCAAAAACCTGTGCATTTCATGATCAATGTTGCCTTTTAAAATAAGTAAATATTTATGAGATAATTCACAGCACTAGTTCCAATATCAGTAAGGTAGAAGAATGGTTTTATTAGTATCCTATTGCATTTTTAACCAATTACCACAAACTTGTTGACTCAAAACAACATGCCTTCATTCTCTTACAGTTCTGGGGTCCAAAAGTCCAAAATCAGTTTTACTGGGCTGAAATCAAAGTACTGGTCATTAGGTCAAAATCAGGAACCAGGAGGCCTATGCTCTTTCTGGAGGCTCTAGGGGAAATCCGTTTTCTTCTCTTTTCCAGCATCTAGAACTACATTCCTTGCGTTCCTTGGCTCATGGCCCCTTCCTCCATCTTCAAAGTCAGCAGCACAGGATTATTTCTCTGTGACTTTCCTTCCCTCCATTTCCATCACATGACCTTCTCCTCTTTTGGGCATGATCAAATTTCCCTTTGCTTCCCTCTTATAAGGATACACGTGATTGCATTTAGTGCCCACCTGCATAACCCAGGATAACCTCTCCATCTCAAGATCTTTAACTTAATCACATATGCAAAGTCTTTTTTGGTCATATAAGGTTAACAATGATAGGTTTCAGAAACATTTACCAGACAAGGATAGGTTTGGGAAGGCATTCTTCAGCCTAAAATCAGCCACAATCATCCAAGACTTATTTTATATTTGCAAACCTGTAAAGAACAATTCACCTACCATTGTTGGGATTAAAGGCTAAGTCCAAATTTTCAGTGGTATAAGTAGCTGAAGCTACTTGCACAGAAGCCGAAGTAGGGAACACGAGTATATGAGTACATGATGTATCCTGTGGGGTATTTAGCATCTGAGATGTCTGCATATTTAGAGTGGTGCTTCTTCCAAACACAGAACCAGTTGACACAGAATCTGGAAATAAAGAGAATTTATTTTTTCTTTCAATAAAAGAAGAATCAATTTTACATAATACTAGAAACACAAGCACATGAAAAATTAAATCTGATATAAACTAAGGATAGCTAACCTGGCATAATAACAAAAGAGCCTTGGGGTTCCATTGCTACCAAGCAAGCACTGAGAATGCTGGGAGAGTCTGCAGCAGATATACCACACATTCTACACATGTCTTTGAGCCTTTTACTTAGAGACTGCAAGTTTCGACGACTCAGCAAACTGCTCCAATCTGTGGATATCAAGAGTAAAAAAAGAAAAAAAAAAATCCAAAGTAACAGCATTGTTAACGCCCTCTAGAACCAAAGTTAAAACATAATGGTTTTAAAACTAGTGAATTCCTCCAATAGGAGTCATCATCAAGCCAAAAATATTGCTGATGTTACTCAACATCCTTTATCTACCTAACTTTAATGTATGTCAACATCAATTAGTATTTGCTAAACAGGGGATGAGCTGAATAATAAGCAGAAAGAGGAAAAAATAGAAGACAATAAATAAGAATAGTAGTAATAACACTGGTGGTATAGTAAAAATATAAAATGTCCTTTTAAAATTGGAATTAGGCCATCTGTGACCTAGACATATGTGATTCCTCTTTGAAAACAAAACAAAAAACTAGTTTTTATAACCTCTGCATTTTATTCAGAACATATACCCATATGTGGCCTAACAGTGCATTAATTAACATAAAACAGAAGTTGAAGTACTTAACAATCAAAGCACAATTTTACCTTTCAATTCTCCATGACCAATCCTTCCTAAGCGGCCAATTACAACTCTCCACGGTAATGAACTCATTTGTACAAGTCCTAAGCACCACTCCCAAAGTTTCTGTAGACCAAACCTTCTAGCAGATCCTTTTTTCCGACGAGCCCTGTTGTACAGAATAAAGAGACAATTAAATATTCCTAAAAATCATATGAGAACATTTTAAAAGAGCTCAAATCTGTGAAAAACTAGTCCCTCAATTTTAATGCCTGATACTTTTTATGTAAGTCATAAGCAAGAATATACATAAGACCATAGTGTTTAGCATGCTACTTTATGTTTTTCATAATACACATTAAAATAGGTTCTTAAGGGGCGCCTGGGTGGCTCAGTCGTTAAGCGTCTGCCTTCGGCTCAGGTCATGATCCCAGCGTCATGGGATCGAGCCCCACATCGGGCTCCCTGCTCAGCGGGAAGCCTGCTTCTCCCTCTCCCACTCCCCCTGCTTGTGTTCCCTCTCTCGCGGTGTCTCTGTCAGATAAATAAATAAAATCTTTAAAAAAAAAAAAAAATAGGTTCTTAAAATAAAAATTGTCCATGAACCACCAAAATTCATCAGAAACACTGTTCTACACCAGAGACTGGCAAACTTTTTCTTTAAAGGGCCAATATATTAAGCTTTGCAGGCCCTCAAGATTCTGTTGCAACAATAACTCTGCTGCTACAGCATGAAAGCAGCCATAGATAATACTTAAACAAATGCATGTAGCCAGATTTGGCGCATGGGCTGTGGTGTGCCAACCCTTGCTCTATACTTTAGGTTGAAGAATATTAAACAAAAGACTACACTTCTCAGACCAAACAACACTGTTGTGTTTTCTGCACTCATGTCCTTTATCAGGCAAGTACATGACATGAGCACTCTGTGGCTGAGCCATGGCAGCTATGATTTACTGAGTACTTAATACATAGCAAGCATTATGCCCAGTCAATTTACATGTAATACTTCATTTCAGCCTAACAAACCCTAGGAGGGAGATAAAATTATTCTCCCAGTTTTATTTATTTTATTTATTTATTTTATTATTTTATTTATTTATTCTCCCAGTATTCTCCCAGTGGAAGCTCAGCTAGCTAAAGCAATTTCCTCAAGATCATATACCCAGTACGTAGGAGAGTTGGGATTTGAACCCACGTCACCATGACTCTGGGGTTGGACCTTTATACCATTATCTCACTTCTACTTTCAGTAAAATGGCAATACTATCTTCGTATTGGAAAGGTGGTATTATTCTTTCTCTATTCTTTCTCATCCTTCACAGATAAGCACACTATTTCCAAAACTCACTTAATGAGCATTTTAAAAAATCAAAATTGTGTCAAGGAAATAAGGTATGAAGTATTTCTCTAAGGTTTATAAAAAATGGTCAATAAATCTTTATAACCAATAATATAAAATTAATGTTTCTATATTCCACTTCTTCAGCACCACTATAACCCAATATTCATTAAACATTTCTGCACATAATCAATTTCTGAACTTAAACTGATCTTTATATAATAAAAAAAATAAGGGATACAACCAAACCTCAAAATTGAACATTACTTCATTGACCTGCCTTTCAGGTTCTCTTACGCCATGTTCACTAGCCTTGAAACATGTTACTAGAAATGTCTATTAGGTTATAACTTAATATGAGGCTTACCTGTTGTGATCTATTAGTTACAGCCTTGATAAATAACTGAACATGATATCTAATTACTACCAAGAAGAATTCTAAAAATTTTCAGAAGACATTCCAACACTTAAAAGGAAAATTTTCAGTCAACAATTTTAGTAAAGGAAGTTAACTCAGTTAATTAGGGACTATATTTTAGATGGTACCTGAGAGAAGTAAATGCTATAGGATGCTCTTTTTTAATTGCAGAGGGCTCTCTCGTTCCATTCTTTAAAATTTCTTAGGCTGAAATCATTGCCTCAAGCTTTATTACATAGAATTTAGGGACTTTAATCTCTTTTGTCTGTGTAACAAAGATCACTCAAAATTATTTCTAATTATACAATATATTCACTACCCAAAAAAGTGAAAAGCACGCACAATCCCAAAACTTAATGTACATGACCTTCCAAACAGTTTTCTATTCATTAAAAATGAAAGTGTGTGTGTGTGTGTGTGAGAGAGAGAGAATTTTTTAAAATGGATGATATAATGATACACTTAAAGAAACAGAGGTACCTATTTGGGACATCGATGTTAATGATACAAGTCTCTAAAAGTTCTCCATATAGATCTGTGCAAGATGCAAGAATCCATCTTTGATCATGTGATAAACAGTAGCCCACGAAAAGAACATTATATTTCTGTCCAGCTTCTCCAAATGTTTCTCCTAGCTCCGTCTGTTTATCCTTCACTGGAGCCAGAATAAAAGGTGGTGTATAAAGCCGAATACACTCTGGTCTCTGTAAAATAAAAAATAAAGGTACTATAGTACTAGCCAATTATAGAAAAATCTTTTATTGAAAATGTGATATATTATCAATACCCAATTATAAGATAATCAGAAAATGAGAACTAAACAAAGAACTGCACTTAGTTTTGTATAAAATCATAAAATGTACAGTTATTCAATAACTTTGGTCATGGAAAACATACTTACATCAGGACTTTTAAGAGCAGTTTCCATGGCTAAGCCTGGACCAAAGCCAGTCAATGTTTTCACGTTGGTTGATGTTGGAAGTGGTCTCCGACACTGGGTAAAGGCCGAAAAAGCCAGGGATTTTAAATGCTGGGTATAGATTTGTCTATCTTCGTGTTTCACAGGTTGCAACAGGTACTGACAAGGAACAATCTAAGAATTATAGGCAAATATTACAAAGGTTAAACTTCCAAAACTAAAAATAAAAAGAACCATGGGTCTAGAACTCTGAAGACATTTACTAGAAAATTTAAACAAAACCTAATTAAAACTATGTTCTAAAGAATTCTATTTTAGGGGCGCCTGGCTGGCTCAGTCATTGGGCGTCTGCCTTCGGCTCAGGTCATGATCCCAGGGTCCCGGGATCGAGCCCTGCATCAGGCTCCCTGATCAGCGGGAAGCCTGCTTCTCCCTCTCCCACTCCCCCTGCTTGTGTTCCTGCTGTCGCTCTCTCTCTGTCAAATAAATAAATAAAATCTTTAAAAAAAAAAAAAGAAAGAATTATATTTTACTATACAGGTTTTTAATAATCAGTTTTACTAACAGGTTATGTAAAAACCTTTTAAAATTTCTACACAGCAGTTAATCAATACTGCCACTGATTAGTCCTACTATAGTCTATAAAGAAATAATTCAATCTCTGCAAACAAGTTAATATCATTAAATTAATTTTTAATTTTTTTAAAGTTATTTATTTTGAGAGAGCGAGAGAATATGCGTGCGAGGTGGGGGGGGGGGGGGGCAGAGGGAGAGGGAGAGAGAGAATCCTCAAGCAGATTTCCCGCTGAGCACGGAGTCTGACAAGGAGCTCGATCATAGGACCCTGAGATCATAACCTGAGCCAAAATCAAGAGTAAGACACTTAACCAACTGAGCTACCCAGCAGCCCACCCCTTTAAAATGTAGGCTCCAGGCCCAGTGTGGAGCTCAATGTAGGGCTTGAACTCATGACCCTGAGATCAAGACATGAGCTAGTAAGATCAAAAGTCAGAAGCTTAACCAACTGAGCCACCTTGGCACCCCTAATATCATTAATTTCTACTTTTACTTGCAATCTATCTTATTTAGAACTCTAGTTTATATAGATCCATGCTCTGGTCTTCTATTTAAGCTTATGAATTTAAAAACTGGTTTATAAAAATAACACAAGAGAAATATTTAATGTACTTAAATGCAACCTTTTTATTCTCCATTATTATTGTGGTATGACTGTAAAGTTTATCTTTTATAAAATACCTAAGGATTCTATTATAATATCACTTAAAGTAAAATATAATAGAACCTGGCTTTAACTTCTGTCTACATCAAACTGTTTAACTTGCAAAAATTACTCTTACCTGTACAGAAACAGTACTCTTAATATGAGGAGGAAGAGTCTGGACCATTTCCAGAAAGCATCGAAGTAGCCCCAAAGTCCATACATTAGAAGAATTAGTGCTCTCATCTTTATTTTCATAGGTAAAAGGGTCAATTATATAAACAACAATTGCAGGTGGATAAGTGATTGCATGTGAATCACCATCTGTGGGGATACCCACTTTATCCCGATCCATCGTGCTAAAATTTAAGGTAGAAATATACAGTTAGGAAAAAAGTTGTACCATATTTTTTGAGGTAATATCAAAAAGCAGGTTCTTAATAACCTCTCCCCTTCCTCTGGTGGGGGGTGTCAGAGAGCTTCTCTAAAAATTAAGGGACATCTCTCTCTCTCCAAATAGAATAGTAAACACTGTGCACACAATTTTATGGTATACAAATACCCTTACGTTGAGGGCTTGCATTTAAAAAGGGAATAGAATTTTTAAAACCACAGAATATCCAAAAACATAGAGAGCTTAATGCTTAAGTGATAAAACTGAGACAAAAGATAGTTAACTGAGCTCCTAAAGATGACAAAGCAGAGCCAGACCAGAAAGAAACCAGGTTTTCAGACTTAGTCAATGTTCTACTACATTAATAGCCTTTACATATTCATTTCACACTTTGTAACTTTAATAGTGCACAAGCTTCATTCTTCGATGGTGATATGATTTTTTTAAAACTCCAAATCTATTTAGATGTTCAAGATGAATGCATCAATCTGGGTAAATTAATAGTTTGTTTTTACTCACATAAATAAGTTTAACTTTGAGCAAAGTGCATCTGGGTAACTGAAAGATATTACTAAGCTCATGTTAACCTAACCTGTAAGTCAAAAGGGAAGCTCACTCAATACCTTCATCATAAAAGGAACAGAGAACTGCAATCATCATTGTTGTCATAAATAACTCACGTGTTTGGAAGCATTGTATAAAGCACTTAATGTACATTATATCCTACTGCTCCCATTTTACAGATAACATGCTCAGAGAAGTCAGACAACTTTCCTAAAGTCACATAGCCAGTAAATGGCAGAGCTGAGATTCAAATCTCTGTATGGCTCTTAATAAGCTCTGAACAGACTGGTTCAGTAGTGACTTCTAAATCATTGTAGTGATTTGCAAAGGCCAATCTACTTAACAGTTATGTCATAGAAGAGATTCAAACATCACAGCATAGTTGAACTAAATGGTTTTAAAGGTCTTAATTCCCATGATGAGATTTTAGGATTCCATGCTAAAGTTTAGGATTCCATGCTAAAGGATTCCATGCTAAAATTCCATGCATTATAATTTTAAAGATAAAATAATCAACATTACAAAAACTAAAATTTCAAGGGTGAGATCAAAAAACTCTCCATGTTCATTCACAAGGACTATCTTAGACAGAAAGAAGCATAATATATTTACATTTCTGCAAAGAATAGTAAAGGTACCTTTCAGACACATCAGGATGAGGCTGAGTGGGAAGTGAAGATGATTCTCCAGAAATCCCTGCTGTTTGTAGAGCTGATGACTGTTGCCCTCCTAGCTGGCCGTTCTGAACTGTACTTGCTTGTGTAGACATGGATCCTGTGGCACTACTGTTCATACTGCCAAAGGGTGGAAATGAGGGCAGTTTATTTGATGATACTCCACTATTCAAGTTGGAGGATGATGAAGATGAAGTTGAAGTTGTGGTCAAAGTTGAATTAGCTGTGGCAACTGAAGAAGACATGGTAACACCTGAAGTCATTGTCATAGTGCTGCTTGCTGCAGATGCTAGGGTGGCAGATGGAGTAATAGCATTTCCAGTACTTGTCATCTGAGGTGGAGTAATCAAAGATTGACTTGTAGGGGCAACTAAATTTGGCTGGGAAAGTAGAGAGCTGTCCAAAGGCTGGGAAGCAAGATAAGGACCTAAAGGTAATAAAAACAGGCAGGATATTTAATTCTTTACTTCACTGATTGGTTCTTTTTTTATTCTACT
The DNA here is from genome assembly GCF_002201575.2 of Neomonachus schauinslandi. Taxonomy (NCBI): domain Eukaryota; kingdom Metazoa; phylum Chordata; class Mammalia; order Carnivora; family Phocidae; genus Neomonachus; species Neomonachus schauinslandi. The sequence continues at coordinate 25,906,807 of NC_058417.1, forward strand.
ATGTGAATAACAATCTAGTTGATGCTTTTTGGTAATTACCCTCCCTTAGCTGCATGCTAACAATGTAGGAGATAAAGCTTTTTCTTTTGCCCAGAAACTGAAGAAACAAATTTTAAATGGAACTGAAAAAGTAAACAGCATTTTCATACAAAATAAATGGTTCCCATGAAAGTTAACAAAATTGTATTTACTAGATATAATTAATTGAATGAAAACAATATCTAGCAAATTTTCATCAAACCATTCAAAGGGTTCCTAAATCACAAGTTGAATAAACACTGACTAAACTGAGAGCTAACTAGATATAAAATAAAAAAATGTTATCATGGGGTTCATACTATAGAGATGCCTAATGAGGGTCAATATTTTGGTTCTGTGTTTCCTTGGATTAAGTCTAAAGTCCATTGATATTTAATCCAATGTTAATTCAAGAGTGTTAAAAGCAAGTCTTAAATAGTTATCATTTTCTTAGTTCCAACAAAGAACTGTTTTCTTGGTGTTGTAGAGGTAACTACAAGTTATTTTATCTCTAAACCATTAACAAATCAAGAATCCTAATGTTAGTAAGCGTAAATAAAAACACAAATTCATCAGATCCTACAGAAGCAAAGGAAATTGTTTATACCCACAATTTCTTCTTACCTGATAGGATCCCTATTTTAGGGATCAGCAAACTTTTTCTCTAAAGGGTCAGACAGTAAATATTTTGGGTTTTTATGTCTCAACTATTCAGCTCGGATCTTGTAGCACAAAAGCAGCCACAGACAATATGTAAACAGATGAGCAGAGCTGGGTTCCAATAAAATTTTATTTGCAAAAACAGCAGATACATTGGGCCATACTTTGCAACCACTGGTTTTATAAAATAAATACAAATTTAATACCTAGGTCATATCTGCAAACTTGTGCATAAAGCTTGAGTTTAGAAAATGCTTCATTGTTACCATCAGCTGCCTGAGAAAACCATTCTGCTACCAACTTTTCTGATAGTTTCTTTGATGCAGTAGATCCAACTCTCATGATCCCATCCGTCAACAGTCGAGAAATAGGTCTATGCTGACCTAATCGACAGGACTACAGATATACATAAAGCAGAATTAGTGAATTTATTATAGTATGAGTCCACACTATAAAACATTTAAGTTATTTATTTTTTAAAAGATATATTTCTAAGTAATCTCTACACCCAACATGGGACTCGAACTCACAACCCTGAGATCAAGAGCTCCATGGCAACTGAGCCAGCCAGGTGCCCCAAGCATTTAAGTTATTTAAATTAAGCTTTACAATTTATAATTAATATTTGGGATAAAAATATCAAGTGAAATAGTACATCTTTTTCTTTTTTACATTAGAAATCCATTAAGTTTTTTTTTAAATTAAACTCCAATGAAATAAAACACCTGGATAATAATGGCATAAGAACCATGTGGTTTGAATAATGAAAACTTGTGGTATACAGATATAAGTGAGCATAAAAATGCACATATATCCAAGTCAAATAAAAATAAAAATTGGTATATAAATATACCATGTATTTGTCAGCTCTCCCTCCAATTCTGTGGGCCACTGATGTCTGTTACAAGAAATCCAATATCAAATATATAATACTAAATTAAGAAAATCTAGAGGATTTTTTTTTTTTCAGTAGGCTCCACACCCAATGTGGGGCTTGACCTTACAACCCTGAGATCAAGAGTCACACTTCCACCAAATGAACCAGCTAGGCACCCCTAGACAGAGGATTTCTTTAGTGTTAAGACTTTAAAAAGCTTAAAAAAAAAAAAAAACCCAAAACCCCAAAAACCCAACTTTCAAAAGTTTTAATAATCTAATATGAATAGTGAATCTTTTTTTTTTTTTTTTAAAGATTTTATTTATTTATTTGACAGAGAGAGACACAGCGAGAGAGGGAACACAAGCAGGGGGAGTGGGAGAGGGAGAAGCAGGCTTCCCGCCAAGCAGGGAGCCCGATGCGGGGCTCGATCCCAGGACCCTGGGATCATGACCTGAGCCGAAGGCAGATGCTTAACGACTGAGCCACCCAGGCGCCCCTGAATAGTGAATCTCTTAAAAAGTAAAATAATATATAATGTTTCCCAAACCTGTTTAATTATGGAACTTTTTTCTGGAAAGATTTTGCAGAACTAGTGTTCCAAGTAACACTCTTTGGGAAATATTTATTTCCCAAATCTATAGGACAGATACCTTGTAATTAAGTGGAACATTTAAAAGGAGCTAAGTCAGCACAAACTGACAACTCAGACTGTAGAAGAAATTAAATTTTAAAGACTGGATTTCTAAGCATTTATGGGGAAAGGAAAGTATAATGAAGTTAAGATTTTATGTCCTGTAGCACTTAAAATTTGTAATCACTGCACTCAGTGAGGGATACAACATGAGAATTATAATATCAGTTAAGAATTTAAAAGATCAGTCAAGAATTTCAGAAATGATAAGATCATAGAGAAATCTAACACAACTTTACTTTATGAAAGTGAGGCCTAGTGTCAGCACCTGAGGTCTAGAGAATCAGGACTAGAATTTTTACAAATGTAATTTTTTTCCTGGCTATTTAATAATGCAACCCTTTATTTAAAAAAAAAAGATGACCTTAAATGGCATATATATGTCTTCAATGGTTTTTCCCCAATACAGTGATTTCACTGTGACCCACGGCACACACATCGAACAACAGTCCAGGTCAAATGCTGTAAAGAACATAACTGGCTAGCATGAGAACTATACAACTAGTTTCCCATCATTATTACTCTGTCCCAATCAAATGAACTGCCCAGTATATTTCATATATAAATATACAAATTATAGTTTTAAAATGCCACCTCTTTTTATTTTTTTAAAGATCTTTATTTAAGAGAGAGAGTGTGAGAGAGCGCGCACGCACGCAGGGGTCAGGAAGAGGAGCAGAGGAAGAGGGAGAAGCTGACTTCCCCACCACCCGCCCCGCCACCGAATGCTACCTCTTTTTAAACACCTACCTCATATATCGCAGTGAGGTCTCTAAAAAAGCTTTTGGCTCCATTTAACAAGGCTTCATTTTCTGGACATAATACAACATAGGCTATATCTCTTTGAGATCCATAGGGTTCCAGCATAAGTCTCTCCCAATAAGGGAGCGCAAATGGAGAAAGCACCAGAAAATCATAATCATAACCCAACAAAAACGTAGGGATTGGCAGTGGTTCTGGGGATTCATCAGTTCCTAAATAGGAAAAAACATATTTTAAGAAAATATTAAAAAAAAAAAAGTAAATATTTTAAAGCAGTTACATGTCTTCCTTTTATTTAAATGTCAAAGTTATTGAAGTCATTAGCAAAAATATTTGATTAAAGATAAAAATATCTAAAGGCCAGGACGCCTGGGTGGCTCAGTCGTTAAGCGTCTGCCTTTGGCTCCAGTCATGATCTCAGCGTCCTGGGATCGAGCCCCGCATCGGGTTCCCTGCTCGGCGGGAGGCCTGCTTCTCCCTCTCCCACTCCCCCTGCTTATATTCCCTACCTTGCTGTGTCTATGTCAAATAAATAAATAAAATCTTTAAAAATATATATATATATATCTAAAGGCCAATCAATGATTGAGACTTTTCCAGAGTTAGGAATTTGCTAAATGGTCTTTAGGAAACATGACTTATACTAATTTAATTGTTTAATTATTTAATTATTAAAATTGTTTTAATTGTTAAAAAAATTAATTCAAATGAAAAAACTTAGAAGTACAAAAGAAAACATGGGAGGGGAGTTTTATTTTATTTTTTATAAATTTGGACTGGGGAAAGCCTTTCTAACCATAACATAAAACCTGTCCATTTAAAAGCTGATCAATCTGACTATATAAATTTTAAAATTTGGCATAAAAAACATTATAAAAAAGCCAAATGATTAACAACAAATTGGAAAAAGATTTGTAATTCAGATGACAAAAGGTTAAATTCCTTACCATATAAAGGGGACTTATAAATCCCTAAGAAAATGATCAACAACCTAACAGAAAAATGGGTAAAGTGTATGAACTAAGTTCACAGAAAAGGAAATATCTTATACATAAAAAGCTGCTCAATCTCGTTAAGAGAAAGCAATTTAAAATAATTATTGTTGAAAAACTGTAACATTTGCTATGTGCTAGGTACTGTTCAAGGATCTTTACACATATTAACTCATTTAATCCTCACAAAACCATGTAAGGCAGATACTAATATTAACCTCATTTTAGAGATGAGAAAGCAGGAATGAAGAAGTTAAGCAACGTGTCTGGAATCACACAAGAAGTGGTAGACATGGGATTAGAGGCCAGGAAATCTACTCTTACAGTCTGTACTATGCCATTTCTCAAGCTATAATAAAACAACCATTTTCACCCATCTACTTCAGCAAGGGTTTGCGGAAACAGGCATTTTGCTGGTGGGAGTTTAAATTGATACTCAGAGAGTAATTTGGCAACAATAAAAACAACAACAACAAAACACACATCCTTTAAGCCAGAGGAGATGTGTGCATTATAGAAAAACAGTTGTGATGGCAATGAGAGAAACAATATGTCCATAAACAGTGGATTGGTAAAATATTATCATATGTAAAGCACATGAAATACATGAACCCATTAAAATTAAAGAAAGACAGCTCTATATGTCCTGGTCAGTAAGGTGCAGAACTCTGTGTGTGTGTACACACACACTCTATTTGGTTTTTAAAAGAATGTAAAAATATAATTAACCTGCATTTTTCACTAAATGTCAAGTTTTTAATGATTATTTAGCCATTAATAAAAGAAGGAAAAGGAAAATTATGAGCAAATCTACTACTTCTGTACATAATGCAGTCTAAAACCATGCATGAAAGTCAAAGATTTCAATGTTAAAAACTATTATTCCAAATATATATGTATATATTTTTTAATATTTTATTTGAGAGAGAGGGAGAGTGAGAGAGGGAGCACAAGCAAGGGGTGAGGCAGAGGGAAAGAAGCAGACTGTCCTGCTAAGCAGGGAGCCCAATTACGGGACTCGATCCCAAGACCCCGGAATCATGACCTGAGCTGAAGGCGGATGCTTAACCGACTGAGCCACCCAGGCACCCCCCAAATATATTTTAAAAGCTCCCACCTTTCAGAGACAATCTTCAACACATAGTTCAAGTATTTTGAATGTTCTTTGCCTTGATAGATGACCATAAATCTACTGTGTACCATACATACATATATTTTTATTTTTTTATTTTTTAAAGATTTTATTTATTTATTTGAGAGAGAGAGAATGAGAGGGAGCACGTGAGAGGGGTTAGGGTCAGAGGGAGAAGCAGACTCCCTGCTGAACAGGGAGCCCAATGTGGGACTCGATCCCGGGACTCCAGGATCATGACCTGAGCCGAAGGCAGTCGCTTAACCAACTAAGCCACCCAGGTGCCCCATACATATATTTTAAAGATTTCATATTTAAGTAATCTCTACACCCAATGTGGAGCTCGAACTCACAACCCTGAGATCAAGAGCCACATGCTCCACCGACTGAGCCAGCCGGGCGCCCCTGTACTGTGTAGCATATTTAGGGTATTCATTTGCTACTCTTACAACCAGCAAATTTGTTTTTTTTGTTTTTTGTTTTTTTTTAAATGAAGAACTTGGGGTCTTTCATCACTAGTAGTAGCCTCTTCTTTTTGCCCCATTCTTCATTCAACTTTGTAAAGTGATAATTTACAATGAAAGTAGTGTTCATTTATTTAAAAAATTTTGGCAATATGATTCTTTCTTCATATAAAATCTTACTGGTGAGTCTAATCTGTAAAAATAGATCTAAGGGAAGCTGTTCTTTCTGAAGAGGGGCTGGAGAACCCAATAAATTAAATATTGGAAATGCTCAAAGTAATGAAGGCTAAGATTGACCACCCTGGCCTTAAGTCAAGCATATGCTACAAAAATATTTAAAGAAGACAAATGTGCTTATTCCAAGTTGGGCACAAAAATAAAGGGCTGATATAAAATCAGTCAATACACATTACTATAAATTACTTACCATAAGAGCCTCGGCCAGCCATTTTATGAAACTGTTGCCAAGTGAGAGGACCTTGAACTCCCCAAGGCCTTACCGTTCTTTTTTTCTGAATAGCATCCTGAAGAACTGGCTGAAGAGATAGGAGCATTCGAAGTATATCCTGTGAGCACTGCATACTCACATCTACAATCATTAAAAAAAAAAAAAAAAAAAAAAAAAAAAATTGCTATTGCCAACACGAAGAAATAAAATTTCGTAACAAAATACATGAAAGTTCAACTTCAATCATCAAGATTAAGCATCTGCTTGTGCAGAGAACTGTATTAGGTTCAATCTCAAATGATCTGTAGAAATGGTTCTTCTAGATACTTTCCTAGAACAGACATAAGAAAAGTTATGATAACTCCTCTCCATAAAAAAGTCACTCACATTAGCTCACTAACCAATTTATAAATTAATCAAATAAATTTCTTCCTTTTCTGCATTTGTTTTGGTTGTTTTTGGTGCCTGTAGGTATTTTCCCAGAAAGAACTCTATTTCACACTGAAATGAGTTATAAACTGTGTACCTTAATAACCACTATGGTAAAATGATCAGATAGGTAAGACTGGTTACATTGATTAAAGTTTAATTTGGGAAAAATAGTAGACTGTAACAATTCTGAAATACAGAACTTGTACAGTAACAAATGAACTTGCTTACACTGTAAAAAGTGTTATAATATCCATAGATACTTTATAAAACTAGATTTACAGATTTATGGATTATATTATTATGACCTGCATTTCTGACCAACTATCAGAATGGGTATGAAAGATGCTGCTTCATGTCAAATGGCATTTAAAAAAAAAAAAAAATCACTAAATGTTACTGATACGGTTAATCTGTGCCCCCAGTACACTCAGTTGTACCATTAAACATGTTTGAGCACTTGTACATTACATCTTTCAACTTTTTTTAAAAAAAGATTTTATTTATTTGAGAGAGAGTGTGCGCAATAGAGAGAGCACACAAGGAGAGGGAGAGGGAGTGCAGACTCCCCTGCTGAGCAGGGAGCCTGACCGAGGGCTCAATCCCAGGACCCTGGGATCATGACCTGAGCTGAAGGCAGACACTTAACTGACTAGGCCACCCAGATGCCCCTAAATCACTCAACTTTAATTCATTATTATTACTGCCTAATTTATTATTTCTGGCTTTCATTCCCTAGATCTAAATAGTGTACAGAATTATAAGTAACTTAATTTCAGATATACTGCTTAATAACTATTACGTTTAAATAACCTACTGTAGGGTTGCCTGCATGGCTCAGTCTGTTCAGCATCCGACTCTTGATTTGGGCTCAGGTCATGATCTCAGCGTTCTGAGATCAAGCCCCATTTTGGACTCTTCACCGGGTGTGGAACCTGCTTAAGATTCTCTCTTTCCCAGGCGCCTGGGTGGCTCACAGTTGGTTAAGCGTCTGCCTTCGGCTCAGGTCATGATCTCAGGGTCCTGGGATCGAGCCCTACATCAGGCTCCCTGCTCAGTGGGGAGTCTGATTCTTCCTCTCCCTCTGCCCCTCCCCCTGCTCCTTCTCTCTCTTTCCCTCTCTCTCAAAAAGTAAATAAAATCTTAAAAAAAAAAAAAAAAAGGTTCTAACCCTCTCCCTCTGCCCCTCCCCAACTCCCTCTCTAAAAAATCAGTATGTAAACTACCTAATAGAATATGTAGTCATTAAGTAACAACAAAGCTATCTGAAATGGATTAATGACTTACACACTGGTAAATCAAAGCAAGTTATAAAACTATAGAAGATATTTTACATAAACAGTATAAAATATAATTATGTGTATTCATATCTGAATATTCACATAAAATGAAGTCTAGAAAAAGTTGCTATTGGCTAAGGTTATTTATCATAATCACATGGGGAACTTTTTTTTTTTTTAAGATTTTATTTATTTATTTGAGAGAGAGAATGAGATAGAGAGAGCATGAGAGGGGGGGAGGGTCAGAGGGAGAAGCAGACTCCTTGCTGAGCAGGGAGCCCGATGCGGGACTCGATCCCAGGACTCCAGGATCATGACCTGAGCCGAAGGCAGTCGCTTAACCAACTGAGCCACCCAGGCGCCCCACATGGGGAACTTTTTAAGGACATATATGCAGAGCTACCATGAGAAATTCTGACCTGGGTTTAGCTCAGGAATTTGCATTTTGATTTTAATTCAGAAAAGATTCTCAAATACTTCTTCATTCTTTTAGAAAATATATTTACTGGGTGCCTGGGTGGCTCAGTTGGTTAAGCAACTGCCTTCGGCTCAGGTCGTGATCCTGGAGTCCCGGGATCGAGTCCTGCATCGGGCTCCCTGCTCGGCAGGGAGTCTGCTTCTCCCTCTGACCCTCCTCCCTCTCATGCTCTCTGTCTCTCATTCTCTCTGTCTCAAATAAATAAATAAAATCTTAAAAAAAAAAAAAAGAAGAAAAGAAAATGTATTTACTGAAGACCTACTATGGGCCAGGAATTATTCTAGCTGTGGGGAATACTGTGTAAATAAATTCTTATTCACATCTTGAGGGATCTTACTATCTTGTGTGGGAGACTGACATGAAAAAGAATTATAACTGTATACAGCCACAGGTGCCAGGTCTCTATTTAAGCTGAAATCTGGTTGGAAAGCGATGATTAAAAAGTTATGATTTTTAAGAGTGATCATCATGAAGGATAGACACACTGATCAGCAGAATAGAACTGAACATCCAGAAATGTCACATAGTCCATTTATTTTTGACAGGGTGTCAAGACAATTTAATGGGGAAAGATAATCTTTTTAACAAATGGTTCTAAGACAGCTGGATATCCACATGCAGAAGAATAAAGTTGGACCCCTTCCTTATACCGAATACAAAAGTTAATTCAGAATGGATTATACACCTAAATAGTGTTATAACTATAAAACTCCTAGAAAAAGAAACAGAGGAGTAAATATTCATGACTTACTTAGGGTTAGGAAAAGCCTTTTTAGATATGACACCAAAGGCACAAGCAACAAGACAGTAAGTATGCTGAACTTCATTAAAATTAAAAACTTTTCTGCTTCAAAGGATACCATCAAGAAAGTGAAAAGACAACCCAGAGAATAGGAGAAAATATGTGCAAATCATATATCTAATGAGGGACTTTTATCCAGAACATATAAAGAACTTACAACTCAATGATGAAAACAAAAAAGTCTAATTTAAAAATGGGACAAAGGTTCTGAAAAAGACATTTCTCCAAAGATATAAAAATGGACAATAAGCACTTGAAAAGCCATCAGGGAAATGCCAACCAAAACCACAATGAGATGACACTTCATACTCACTATGATGACTATAATCAAAAAGACAATGACAAATGTTAATGAAGATGTGGAGACAGCAGAACTCTCACACATTGCTGGTCAGAATATAAAATGGTGCAGCTGCTTTGAAAACAGTCTGACAATTCCTCAAAAGGTAAAACAGAGTGCTATAGCCCAGTAAGTCCACTCACGAGTAATGAAAACATATGTTCACATAAAAACTTGTACACAAATGTTCAAATCAGCATTATTCATAATAGCCAAAGAGTGGAAACAACCGAAATGTCCATCAACAGATGAATGAATAAATAAAGTGTGGTATACCCAATACAACAGAATATTATTTGGCAATAAAAAGCAAGTATTAATGAATGCATGCTACATGGATGAACTTTGAGAGTGCTAAGTGAAAGACACCAATCATAAAAGACCATATGGTGTATGAGTCTATTTATGTGAAATGTCCAAAAAAATCTATATGGAGAGAATGTAGTTGACTGGCATTGAGAGGGAGGGCTTGGAGGGAATAGGGAGTGACCTCTAATACGCATGGGGTTTCTTTTCATGGTGATGAAAATGCTCTACAATTGACTGTGGTGATGGCTACACAACTCCGTGAATACAGGCATACCTTGCTTTATTCTGTTTCAAAAATACTGCATTTTTTTTTTAACAGGTTGATAGTTTGTGGCAATCCGGCAACGAGCAGGTCTATTAGTATCATTTTTCCAATGTCTCTGTCACATTTTGGTAATTCTCCCAATATTTCAAAGTTGTTCGTTATTACTATATTTGTTACGGTGATCTGTGACCATTAGTGATCTTTGATGTTACTATTATAAATTTGGGGGGACACCATGAACCATGCTCATCTAAGATGGCATACTTAATAAATGTTGTGTGTTCTGACTGCTCCACAACTGGCTGTTTCCCTGTCTGTCTCTCTCTCCTTGGGCCTCTTTATTCCCCAAGACACAACAATACCGAAATTAGGCCAACTAATAACCTTGCTGGGGTCTCTAATGTTCAAGTGAATGGAAGAGTTGTACTTTAAATCAAAAGCTAGAAATGATTAAGCTTAGTGAGGAAGGCATGTTGAAAGCCCACAGAGGCTGAAAGCTAGGCCTCTTGTGCCAAATAGCCAAGTTGTGAATGCAAAGGAAAAGTTCTCGAAGAAAATTAAAAGTGAAACACAAAGATAAGAAAAGTGAAACAGGCTGTCTGCTGATAAGGAGAAAGTTTTAGTGGTCTGGATAGAACAGAACATTTCCTCAAGGCAAAACCTAATCCAGGGCAAGACCTCTTTTCAATTCCATGAGGGCTGAGACAAGTGAGGAAACTGCAGAAGAAAAGTCTGAAGCTAACAGAGGTTGGTTCTTGAAGTTTAAGCAAAGAAGCCATCTCCATAACATCAAAGTGCAAGGTGAAGCATAAGTGCTGAGGTAGAAGCTGCAGCAAGTTATCCAGAAAATTAAGCTAAGATCATTAATGAAGATGGCTATACTAAATAACAGACTTTTCAATGCAGACAGAACAACCTTCAATTGGAAGAAGACATCATACAGGGGTTTTCACAGCTAAAGAGAAATTAATGCCTAGCTCCAAAGCTTTAAAGGACATGCTGTCTCTCTTGTTAGGGGCTAATGCAGCTGGTGACATTAAGTTGAAGTCAATGCTCATTTACCATTCTGAAAATCCTAGGGCCCTTAAGAATTATGCTAAATCTACTCTGCCCCTGCTCTATAAATGGAACAACAAAGCCTGCATGACAGCACATCTGTTTATATCATGATTTACTGAATATTTTAAGTCCACTGCTGAGATCTACTGCTCAGAAAAAGATTCCTTTCAAAATATGACTGCTCAGTCTATGGCCATACCACCCTAAACGCGCCTAACCTCCTCAAAATATGACTGCTCATTGGTCACCCCACAGCTCTGACGGTGATGTACAATGAGATTAATGTTGTTTTCATGCCTGCTAACACAACATCCATTCTGCAGCCCATTGATCAAGGAGCAATTTCAACTTCCAAGTCTTACTATTTAAGAAATACATTTCATAATGCTGTAACTGCCTTAGATAGTGATTCCTTTGATGGATCTGGGCAAAGTAAATTGAAAAGCTTCTGGAAGTGATTCACGATTCTAGATGCCATTTAGGAACATTTGTGATTCATGGGAAGAGATCAAGATACCAATATTAACAGGAATTTTGAAAAAGCTGATTGCAACCCTCATGGATGATTTTGAGGGATTCAAGATTTCAGTGGAAATGTGGTGGAAATAGTGAGAGAAGTATGTGACTGAACTGCTTCAATCTCATGATAAAACTTTAATGGATGAGAAGTTGCTTCTTACTCTTGAGATGAAATCTACTTCCAGTGAAGATGTTGTGAACTGTTGAAATGACAACAAAGGATTTAGAATATTCATAAACTTAGTTGATAAAGCAGCAGGAGAATTTGAAAGGACTGACTCCAATTTTGAAAAAGTTCCACTGTGAGTACAATATTATCAAACAGCACCTCATACTACAGAGAAATTGTTTGTGAATCAATCAATGTGGCAAACTTCACTGTTGTCTCATTTTAAGAAATTGCCACAGCTACCCCAGTCTTCATCGACCACCATCCTCATCAGTCAGCAGCCGTCAACACTGAAGCTACCAGCTACAAGAGCATGACTTGCTGAAAGCTCAGATAATGGTTAGCATTTTTTAGCAATAAAGTATTTTAAAATTAAGGTGTGTACATTTTTTAGACATAATGCTACTGCATATTTAATAAGACGACAGTGTAGTGTAAACCTAACTTTCATGTGCACTGGGAAGCCAAAAAGTTCATTTGGCTCACTTTATTGTGATATTCACTTTACTGTGGTAGTCTGGGACCAGGCCCACAGTGTCTCTGAGGTATGTCTGCACTAAAAACCATTCAACTGTACACTTTAAATGAGTGAATTGTATGGTACGTCAATAAAGCTGTTGAAAGAGTGATCTTGGGAGTGCTGTAATGCTGTTGTAAATGGGCAGAAATATGGGCAATTTTTACTTCTACTTTTCTGCATTGTCTAGATTCATTCTTTTCAGCAAGTATGTATTTTTTCATAACTAGAACAAAGTTTTTCCTATCTTGAAAAAAGAATAAACACTACCATTAAAATATACAAACTATGGCTTGACCTTTTTAATTCCTTCAAACAAATATTTTAACACGTTGGGCATCTCCTATATGCCAGGCACTGTTGTAAGTACTTGGGATTTATCAACAAGCAAAACAGACAAAAACCCTAGCATTTTCACAGAACTTTCACTGGGTAAATTTAATGGAGAGACAATAATTAATCAACAAACTATACAGTATATTAAAAGGTAAAACACACTCTAGAGAAAAGCAAAAGCAGCAGGATGGAGAACATGAAGAGGGGTTTGCAATTTTATACTGATAAAATGACACCCGAGATTTTTTTTTCTTAAAGTAGGTTCCCTGCCGAGCATGGAGACCAACGTGCGGCTTGAACTCACAACCGCAAGATCAAGACCTGAGCTGAGATCAAGAGTTGGATGCTTAACCGACAAGACAGTTACCCTTGTAAATACATGGGGGAAAGGTGTCCGAGGCAGAGGAAACAATTAGGGCAAAGGTCCTAATGTAGGACCTTTTCTTTCATGATGCTGCTATAGTTTAATGAAAGTATTCCAATATTACACATTTAGATCACAGCATTTTTTTAAAGATTTATTTGACAGAGTGAGCAAGCGTGCATGCACACAAGCGGGGGGAGGAGCAGAGGGAATGGGAGAAGCAGACTCCCCAGTGAGCAGGGAGCCCGACATGGGGCTGGATCCCAGGATCCTGAGATCATGACCTGAGCCAAAGGCAGACACTTAACTGACTGAGCCACCCAGGCACCCCACATTATTTGTCTTTATATTGAAATTTAAAAATTGAAACATAAAGGAACTGCTTTTTTGCTTTGAATTATCATCTTTTATTTTTAAAGTAGGCTCCATGCCCTGCACGGAGACCACTGCGGGGCTTGAACTCCTGACCGTGAGAATCAAGATCTGAGCTAAAATCAAGAGTCAGACGCTTAACTGACTGAGCCACCCAGGTGTCCCTTGAATTATTATTTTTTTAAGTATTTATTTAAGTAATCTCTACACCTAACATGGGCCTTGAATTCATGTCCCCAAGATCAAGAGTGGCATACTCTTCAAATGAGCCAGCCAGGCACCTCTGTTCTGAATTATTTTAATAGAAGTTGTTACGATGAAATTTATCTTTATGGCTGTAAAGTTTCCTGTTTACATCAATGTTTACTGTTACACAAAAAATGTTGAGGCTCAATGTTTTCTTTTCTTTTCTTTTTTTTTTTAAAGATTTTATTTATTTATTTGACAGAGAAAGACACAGCGAGAGAGGGAACACAAGCAGGGGGAGTGGGAGAGGGAGAAGCAGGCTCCCCGCCGAGCAGGGAGCCCGATGCGGGACTCGATACAGGGACTCCAGGATCATGACCTGAGCCGAAGGCAGTCGCTTAACCAACTGAGCCACCCAGGCGCCCAAGGCTCAATGTTTTCTATTTGGCAGATAAGTTGGGTCTTGTTTGAGGTACAACTGGCATAAGCTAGTTCTTTTTTTTATTTTTTATAGAGGTAAAATTGGCATAACATTAGTTCCAGGTGCACAATATAATGATTTAGTATTTGTATATATTGCAAAATGATCACCACAATAAGTCCAGTCAACATCCATCACCATACATAGTTACATAGTATTTTTTTCTTGTGATGAGAACTTTCAAGATGAGTTGGTTCTTAAAAACAAGCAATAGAGTACCACTAATGCTACTGCTTCTGCTATTACTACTATTACCAACTGCTAATATTTGAGTTCTTACTTTGTGCCAGGCACCGCTCTCTGTTACATAGAACACTGATCCTCTCAACACTATTTGGGGTAAATACTATTACTGACACAATTTAAGAGAACTGAAGCACAGAGAGATTAAATAACTTGCCCAATGTCATAGTATATAGTGATAAAGCCATATTTCAAACTCAAGCAGTCTGCCTCCACAGCATATGTTCTTAACTATTACCTATGGCTGAAAACAATCCTGCCCATTTTTTGAACATCTATGACATTTATTTATACCTTTTTCTAACTCTGTCCTTGAGTATAAGGAGTTCCATGAATCATCAAACTATGTCATGAACAAAATCTTAACCACTGGTCCATGTACTGCCCTCCTATGTCACAAATTTTCTTTAACATTATGAACAACTATGATATCACAGCCCAAGAACTAGAACATCACCACAAAAATCATATTAGCGCTTCTCCCTATCCTAACCCTCCTTCAGCTTTTAAAAATTAACCACTATCCTGAATTTTATGTGCATCTAAAAAATATTTAGTTTTGCTCATTTTAAAACTTTACAAAAAGGTAACTTACCATATATAATCTTCTAGGACTTGTTCCCACTCTCCTTCCTCTCAATACTAAGATTCACCTATTTGTTACATATAGTTTTATTCATGTTTAGAACTATGCAACATTCTATTTGTACTATCATAATCATTTATCCATTCTCCTGTCAATGGGCATTTAGGGTGTTTTTACTTCTTTCAACCCTGCATTATAGTTTTGGTTCTCTGAGTACTGCGTAAGCAATTTAAAGATAGGTTATCTTCCTATCTCCTAGAAGACCAAGCACATTGTTTTGCATATGTGTCAAAAAAAATAACTGAATTAGTGAATGACACATGGACCAACTAAAAGTTATTATATGGCAGATTATCACCTTAGAAAAGATCCTTACCCAAAACCACATTTTGAAGGAGGCTAATTTTCTATATAATAACCAAAAGTTAGAAAAGTTAGTGGTATATTGAGACAACTTTTAAGAAGTGTTGGGTTGAAATCCAAATCAAAACCTCAATGAGATACCACCTCACACCCGTCAGAATGGCTAAAATTAACAAGTCAGGAAATGACAGATGTTGGCGGGGATGCGGAGAAAGGGGAACCCTCCTACACTGTTGGTGGGAATGCAAGCTGGTGCAGCCACTCTGGAAAACTGTATGGAGGTTCCTCAAAAAGTTGAAAATAGAGCTACCATATGATCCAGCAATTGCACTACTGGGTATTTACCCCAAAGATACCAAAGTAGGGATCCGAAGGGGTACGTGCACCCCAATGTTTATAGCAGCAATGTCTACAATAGCCAAACTGTGGAAAGAGCCAAGATGTCCATCAACAGATGAATGGATAAAGAAGATGTGGTATATATATACAATGGAATATTATGCAGCCATCAAAAGGAATGAGATCTTGCCATTTGCAACGACGTGGATGGAACTGGAGGGTATTATGTTGAGTGAAATAAGTCAAACAGAGAAAGACATGTATCATATGATCTCACTGATATGAGGAATTCTTAATCTCAGGAAACAAACTGAGGGTTGCTGGAGTGGGGGGTGGGGTGGGAAGGATGGGGTGACTGGGTGATAGACACTGGGGAGGAGGGTATGTGCTCTGGTAAGCGCTGTGAATTGTGCAAGACTGTTGAATCTCAGATCTGTACCTCTGAAACAAATAATGCAATATATGTTAAGAAAAAAAAAAAAAAGAAGAAGAAGAAGGTAGCGGGAGGGGAAGAATGAAGCGGGGAAAATCGGAGACGAACCATGAGAGACAATGGACTCTGAAAAACAAACAGGGTCCTAGAGGGGAGGGGGGTGGGAGGATGGGTTAGCCTGGTGGTGGGTATTGAGGAGGGCACATTCTGCATGGAGCACTGGGTGTTATGCACAAACAATGAATCATGGAACACTTCATCTAAAACTAATGATGTAATGTATGGGGATTAACATAAGAATTAAAAAAAAAAAAGAAGTGTTGGGTTGGTTGTGCCTGAAAGAAAATATCTAATTGATTATTTTAATAATAACGGCAGCTTATATTATTAGTTCAGTACTATGTTGCAAGCACCGCGCTAAGCACTTAATATGGATTAACATATTAGATCTTCAGAACTCTATACAAGTATCTGACACTGTATCTGTATAACATTATCTGACATTGATGACCATTCTCTCCTTCAAACATTTCCTGTACTTGACTTCCAGGACACCATACTCTCTTGGTTTTCCTCCCACTTCCTTGTTTTCCTATCCTGGATCCTCCCTTTCTTCTCCACCTCTAAACATCAGTTCCATCCTTGGATTTCTCTCTAGTCACTCTCTAGGTTGTTTGATCCAGCTCCATAGATTTTAATACTGATAACTTACACAAGAAAATTTTAATCTACAACCCTAATCACTCCCCTGAATTTAAAACTGTTACCTCCAAATGTGTACTTGACCTCTTCCCGCAACGTTTCCCTCCTCTATAATTAGAACCATCACTTCATCCTGTTGCTCAAGCTATTCTTGATGCCTCATCTTTTCTTATGTATCAGCAAATCCTGTAGGTTCTATTTCCCAAAAACACCTAGAACACACTACTCCTATCTCTATTGCTTCCAAACTTGTCTAAATTACCATCATCTTTCACCTGGACTACTGTAATTGCCTCCTAACTACTCTGCTTCTACTCTTACCTTTACCATCCACAACACAATAGACAGGAAGGTCTTACATGGTCCATAAGACCCCTCCAGGATTTTGGTGTTTGGCCAGTTCTTAGATTTCATGTCTGACCAATCTCCCATCACCCAATTCACTCCAGCAACAATATCTCCTTACTGTTCCTCAAACACATTAACCTCAGGGTCTTTGCACTGTCTGAAATACTCTTCCCTTAGTTAGCCCCATAGCTCCATTCTCCCAGTTTATGCAGTTTTTTACTCAAATGCCTCAGTAATATCTTCTCTAACCATACATCTAAAATAGTACACTCCTGTGTTTTTCCACTCCTTTCACCTTTCTTTTTCTTCAAAGCAATTGTCACTAATATTATATAATTACTTATTTTGTTTATGTCTTCTCTACTAAATTATAGGCTCAAAAAGGGCAAGAAGTATGTTTGCTTCACTTAAGGCTGTACTTTCTAATGGAACAGTCTGTGGCACATATCAGGTGTTCAGTAAATATTTAATGAGTGAAAGAATGTTGAATAAAGCAGACAGCCCGCAATTTTCTGCTAATTAACATCTGCAAAGTGCCTTTTATACTCCTACATAAGTACATAATTACAGACTTACAATAACCATACTTTTATTGGTGAAATTAAACTAAACTGCTAGGAAATTCTCCCTTTAAAAATGTCATTCTTAGAGGAGTTTTAAGTCCCAAATTTCAATGTCTCTATTAGTTACATGGAAAACTGCCTTTAATACTTTTTCCGAAGAAAGAAAAGCAGTCCTACAACTAAAGGAAATAAAACAGAAAAATTATTCCATTAGGATGCTTACCATTTCTTTTGGACCAGGGGTGTAAGCATGAACTTTTCACAAGTGCTTCATCAACTTTTCCTCCTGACATGTTATCCATGAATTGACGCCCATGTTCTAATGCAAGGTAGCAGTCATTGCAACAGTCCCGCTCTTCAACACGTACCCAATTACTAATTACACCAATCCTGGGAAAAGGGTCTTGGTCTGCTGCTCCAAAAGGTGAAAATAAATTAGTGCACTGATCTTGTAGCAATAATATCAACTCATCAGGGAATTTCTCAGATTCCTTTAGTCCTCCATTAACATGTTCAGCAGAAGTAGCCCTGAGAGCTTCAAAACGTTTTTCTGCTTCTTTGCCACATTCTGTGTTGCGTCCTATGATATCTAGTTCATCTTCAAGAAATAATCCTGAATTGTTTCCAAATTTTCTGTTCATGACAGCACTGAAGCCGCAGGTACACCTATACTGTGCTTCCTGCATTGGATCTGGAATGTAAACTCCAACATCTGCACCCTTGATATTCATGTTGCAGACACAGATACAGCAACTATCAAAGTTACAGTCTTTAAACAAATTCATAACTGATTCTGAAAGAATGAGGTTTACATAAAGACTGTGTGCTTCAGGGATGGAGGGAACAGTTGCAGGTTCAACAGAATTAAGGGGTCTGCATGTGGAGGGGGTGGAAGCTGGTGAATACAAGTCTGAATTTTCATATTTGACTGAACCTTGAGCACTAGCAGGTCCACCAGCTCGAGGAGTCCTTGGAGTCCTTGGAGTCCTTGGAGTCGGAAACCTAGGTGTAGATGGAGAAGGAAGAATTCCTGCTCCACTGTTACTAGGAGGTGCGCTGCTAGGAGGCATCCCAAAAGAAGTATGAGTTTGAGGTGTATAAGCAGGACCATATTCTTGATCGATAGTACTCCCATCACTGGTGTCACCAGGGTAAAAAATTAAACACATACATAGAGGAACATATTAATAATATGAAATAGAACTAAAAATCTCCCAGTATTTTTCAGTAACACTGAAAATGAAAGCACAAATAGTGCAAAAATTACAAGTATAATTAAAATATGTATCTGGTTATTATATCCACTCTAGGTGACTGTTGTAGAGTGTGGACTAACCGACTAGTTCCAAAATTGTAAATAAAATCTGTTTACTTATCTACACCTAGACATCCACATTTACTATCTGTATTTCTTGTACTACAAATAACCATATTTCATTGATCCTAAGATGTCACTGTTAAAAAAAAAAATCCTGATTTTAGAGATGTTTACATGCAATAAGGGACAATGGCAATTGTAAGATCCTGCCAATTATAAGACATCCCAATTTCAGAGATATTAAAATATGAGAAGTATGTGATACGGCAAATACACAAATGGGATTTAGAATTTCAGAGCAAAACAAAAGGTGCTTCTGAAGAAAACCTCCACCCGCAAATGAAGACAAATAACCAAAGCATAATGGTCTTAAGTTTTCCAACAGTTTATCAACATGCAACTAATACCATTATAATTTATTGATCAAAAAACAATTCTTAGAATTAAAAAAAACAGTATCTTTTTTCTAAGTACTAGCAAAGCAGGTACTTCTGTGAAAAAAATTAAAGCTATGTAAGCAGATCTACACTATACCAATAACATAAATCTAAATCATACCCCTCTTTGATGAATGGCACTGCAGGCCCTGAAGGAAGCAATTCCAATTTTCCAACAGTCCAACTCTGACGGTAAATACACTCTTCTGGCAATTTGATAGTAGGCAGACATTGGCTTGGTAGACTTTTTAGAGGTGCAAACATGGAACATCCCACCAGAACTTGACAATTTTCAGGCTTATAGACATAAGAAAAATCCTATAATACAAAGACCATGACTTTCAGCATCTTATCTTCCAGGGGAAAAAAGCCAAACTCACTCTAGCCTTTTTCCCCCCTCTCTTTAAACAAAATAATAAAATGTAAATATGTATATATATATATTTTTAAAGTAGGCTCTACGCCAAAAGTAGGGCTTCAACTCATGACCCTGAGACCAAGAGTCACAATCTCTACTGACTAAGCCAGCCAGGTACCCAATATAATTTTATTCTTAAATGAATTCACTCTATTTTAATTCCAATTAATTAACATACAGTGCTATATTAGTTTCAGGTGTATACTACAGTGATTCAACAATTCCGTACATCACCCAGTGCTCATCACAAGTGCACTGCTTAATCCACATCACCTATTTCATCCATCCCCCTACCAACTTCCCCTCTGGTAACCATCAGTTTATTCTTTATAGTCAAAAGTGATTCTTGGTTTGTCTTTTTTTTCCTTTGCTCATTTCCCCCCTTTGTTTCTTAAATTCAACATATATGTGAAAGCATATGGTATTTGTCTTTTTCTGTCTGACTTATTTTGCTTAGCATTACACTCTCTAGCTCCATCCAAGTCATTGAAAATGACAAGATTTCTTTCTTTTTTATGTCTGAATAATATTCCTATGTGGGTGTGGATGTGTGTGCGTGGGCATACACATCTTTATCCATTCATCTGCTCAACATCACTCATCATCAGAGTTATGCAAATCAAAACTACAATGAGAGGGGCTCCTGCCTGGCTCAGTTGGTAGAGCATGCAACTCTTGATCTCAGGATGGTTGAGTTTGAGCCCCATGTATGGCATGGAGTTTACTTAAGGTAAAAAAAAACTAAACAAATAAAACAAACTACAATAAGATCACCTTACACTTGTAAGAATGGTTAAAATCAAAAACACAAGAGGGGCGCCTGGGTGGCTCAGTTGGTTAATTGGCTGCCTTTGGCTCAGGTCATGATCCCAGGGTCCTGGGATCCAGCCCCATGTTGGGCTCCCTGCTCAGTGGGGAGCCTGCTTTTCCCTCTCCCTCTGCCTGCTGCTCCCCCTCCTTGTGCTCTCGCTCTAATAAATAAATAAAATGTTAAAAAAAAACCACACACACAAGAAACAACTGGTGTTGGAGAAAAAGGAACCCTCTTGCACCCCTGGTAGAAATGCAAACTGGTGCAGTCACTGTGGAAAACAGTGAAGGTTACTAAAAAAGTTAAAAACAGAACTACCCTACAGTCCAATAATCACACTGCTGGGTGTTACATGGGGCGCCTGAGTGGCTCAGTCTGTTAAGTGGCTGCCTTCAGCTCAGGTCATGATCCAGGGTCCTGGGATCGAGCCCTGAGTCCAGCTCCCTGCTCAGCGGGGGGAGTCTGCTTCTCCCTCTCCCTGCCGCTCCCCCTGCTTATGCTGTCAAATAAATAAATAAATTTTTTTAAAGAAATTACAAAAACAAAAAAATTTAAAAATTACAAAAACACTAATTCAAAGGGATTCGTGCAACCTTATGTTTACAGCAGCATTATTTACAATAGCAAATTATGGAAGCAGCCCAAGTGTTCTTAAAGGCATTCTTAATAGTGTCACCACTCTTTAGTCTTCATATCTGTTAACTACAAAATAAGAATCACCATGAATAGATTTTTTTAATACAGCAACAAACTGGGGGTGTCTGGGTGGCTCAGTCAGTTAAGCAGCTGCCTTCGGCTCAGGTCATGATCCCAGGGTCCTGGGATCAAGCCCCGCATCGGGCTCCCTGCTCAGCAAGGAGCCTGCTTCTCCTCTCCCACTCCCCCTACTTGAGTTCCTTCTCTGTCTCCCTCTCTGTCAAATAAATAAATAAAATCTTTAAAAAAAATACAGCAACAAACTGAATCTGTAAGAAAATATTGGAGGGGTGCTTGGGTGGCTCGGTTGGTTGGGTGTGTGGACTCTTGATTTTGGCTCAAGTCACGATCTCAGGGTTGTGAGATAGAGCCCCACAGCAGGCTCCACACACTGGGTGTGGAGCTTGCTTAAGATTCTCTCTCTCCCTCTGCCCCTCCCAAGCCTCCCCACTCTTAAATTAAAAAAAAAAAAAATATATATATATATATAAAAGCATATATATACATATATAAAGTGAATTATTTTTCTAGAAAAATAAAATACTTACTTTAATTTCAGAAGGTTTTGGGCTACAGAATCCTTCATCAACCTCAATTTTGAACTGTGTTCCTATACTAGAACTATTTCCTTCTAGAACAGTTCCTCCAGGTGTTATATCCATACTACCATATTCTTTATTGCTCATATTCATTGGGGAAAATCCCATAATATGTTGTTCCAATGATGGTGGTGTAGGATACATTTTATGAAGATCTGCAGTGCCTATATTTAATAAAACACACATTTTAACATAAGACTAAAAAGAAGTTAATCTGTGTTTAAAAGAAAGGAGTGTGGAATTTTATTCAGATTAAAAATTTACAGATTTATCTGGAGCAGATTTGGGAAGCTTACTTATGCAAGATAGTGGGTCCAGATTTCCTGTCTTTGATTCTTTACTGCTGGATTTATCATCTGTTCCACTTGCTGACTTTTTAGATCCAGGCTATTAACAAAAACAAAAACACATTATTTATCTGAAATTTTAAGTCCAATGTGATCCAAGATGGTAATCATTAAGATATAACTTGAAGGTCAAACCCATTCATCAAATATATTATTCTGGTTGTGCCAGAGATAAATATTGGTTATTAGAAAAATTTATAAAGATGTAAAACACTTTTTAGGCAATCAGTGAACCAAGATTAATTTGTTTATTTGATAATCCTGCAAATTAACAGAGGGAAAGTTCCTCCAAGACACAGGACCAATACTTCCAGAACACACAGAAGCAAAAATAACCTACCACTTAAAGCCTATTAAAATTAAAAAAAAAAAAAAGGAAACCCGCAATAAGGATTTATAGTATCAGAACTGCTTCTTAGTAAAAGATATTCATAAAGCATTTGTCCCCTTAAATAAAACACACTGAAGTTTCCTATATATTCAATCACCCCTCTGAAACCTAATTTATACTTTTATCTTGTTTAATAATCTCCTTACCCTTATAAAAATGCTACAACATGTAAAACAAAGCACAAACTTCAGAAAGATCTCATTTGATAAGTAACAGGATACCTAACTAAAAATTAGTTTTAATACATTGAACAAATCGTTTTACCATCTCCAATCTGTCACCAATGTTTTTAGACCTGACGACTTAGTTCCAAGCCTCCTGTTAGCCACTTTGTCATAAATATGTAGACTGAGTTCTAATTATAACCTTTTTACCTCACAAGAGCCACAGCTGATACATGAATGGTAACAGAGAGAAAGCATAAAAGTACCAAAGTATTCAGGGATATAGAATGTAAGTTTATGTATAGTTATATCTGCCTATGTCACTTAAATGAAGACACCAAATGTGCATGTATGTGTATATACATATATACATAAATATATATATGCAGGGTGTATGTGTGTATCATATATACAACAGAGAGGATTAAAAGTGTAATACAGAACAAGAATGACCAAATGTACTATAGAAGTTTCCAAGCTACCTTTATGCAGATGAAAATGGAATTCCCTTTTATGATAATGCAGCACTCAGTTCATTAATTTGCTGAATGTCAAGTCTGACATTCTAGCAAATCTCATTTTAAATTTTCTTTTATAATCACCTTTCTCTGCAAACGGATGTGCAAAGTTAAATATTTCTCTTTCTGCCTCTTTCATTATTATAGTATATAGCTGTTTTACAATAATGGCTAAAATGCCAATCATATTCAAAAGAAGTAGTGTTCCTTAATAAACTGACAAGGCACACAATTTTAATGTTAATTATTTATTATTTTATGTATGTGAGTCAATTCCAGGGTCATTTCTCAAATGAGAGATCAAAGAACAGTTAAATAATTCTGCTTCCTAAAGACTGCAGAAAAAGAACATATGGTAGAAATTAAGCTTAATCACACATGTCCTTCAAATATAAAAAAATAAAGAAGGGCGCCTGGGTGGCTCAGTCGTTAAGTGTCTGCCTTCGGCTCAGGTCATGATCCCAGGGTCCTGGGATTGAGCCCCACATCGGGCTCCCTGTTCTGCGGGAAGCCTGCTTCTCCCTCTCCCACTCCCCCCGCTTGTGTTCCTGCTCTCGCTATGTCTCTCTCTGTCAAATAAATAAATAAAATCTTTAAAAAAATAAAAAATAAAAATAAAGAAAAAAACCCCCACAGCTTACAGGTGACACTATGCCAAGACTGCTCAAATGTAAGTTTTAAAAAAAGAAACCAATGAATAAAATTTTATTCCAAAATATTTCCTATTTTTCAGGGCTCAAATGTACTATTCAAGTCACATATCACTTCTGAAAAGTCTATATAAAATCAAGGAAAAGAAATTATAACCTTAACCATTAATAAAATACTCACTGTTAGTTCATCTTCATCAGAATTGAAGAGATTATCAAGGTCAGTATAAGAGACAGCCAGGTCTGAGTCATAAATCAAACTGGTTGATGGAGGACGGGCATGACTAGTAGGGCGTGGAGCATCTATATATGTCAATCAGAGTCAATCAGAAAAACAAAATAAAAGATGCTACTACTGACCAAATAAGTATTATTCTAGTTATTTAAACTAGATATCTAACTTTAAACTTATAAGAGTATTTTGCAATAAGAAACTATGATTTGCTTAAAACCTAAAAATTTTTTTCATAGAAATAAAGTTGCAAATAAACAGTAGTAATTTCTCCAGGAAGCTCACCAAAGGCTATGTAATCCATAACATGGCTAAGTACTCTGATTTTATATATCAAATAAAAAGACATACATTCTTAGGACAACAGTACACACACACACACATTTTTATTTTTCTATCTTCCTGAAATGTAAAACAAGCATCGTATGAGGACTAGGTGCTCTGGCTCTTGAGTCAGATGGACTATTAGTAATCTGAATTCCCAACTCTAACACTAATAGAATGACCCTGAGCAAGTTACTTAACCTCTCTGTACCTTAGTAATGGCAAGAATTAAACATGAAAGGACGTAGCTAAAGCACTTTGTCCAGTGCTAGGTACTTAAGTACTCAATAAATATTACCTTTTGGTTAAGATTCATTTTAGTTCTAGAATTTTACTTTCCTTTTTCTCCCCCCGCCCCGACCAATTATAGTGGAAAAAATACATGATTACTTTAAAAAAAAATAAAAACACCAATGGAAGTTAAACTCCTCTTACATTCCCACACAAAAAAAACCAAATTTGCAGTTTGGTATATAACCTTCTAAAGCATCCTTGGAATATCAAGTGACTTGAAATAGTCCTCATTTTCAGAAAGATAAAAGCCACTTTCCAAGTGCCTCTGTATGTCCGTTCTAAAAATTCACTGGAGCACTAATTCTGAAATTTGGTGTAAAAAAAATCATCTAGGGTACTTATTAAAAACCAAGATCTCCAAGCTCCACCTCAAAAGATGCTCCAGAATGTGGTACGTGGTCTGTATTTTGAGAAAGCACAAAATAGCGATTATACATTCTCTACATCCTAGGGTAGGTAAACAGCCCAAAGAACCCAAACTGTTAACTTACCAAGCTACTCAGAATTATCAACTGATTTTGCTTCATTGAAGACCATTTCTTCCTTTTTATTGTTTTTGGTTGCAGAGCCTGACCCTCTCTATCCCAAATATTAAAACAAAACTTTGTCCCTAAACAAACACCTACAGAAGGACAACTTCCTTTGCCTTCACCAAAAGTTAAATAGATTTTGTTAAAGAAATAATGTGTTGTGTCCGTCTATTCCAAGCACAACAAGCACTAGTCAGATACTTTACTTTCAAAGTGGAGCCTTGGCCTCAGTGGCAAGAACTGTGCCTACATATAATACCTACTTGATAAATATTTGTTAAATTAATAATTTCAGCAACCGTTCTTCTAATTTGAGTGAGAGAGAAAAGGACAACAAAATTATAGTTAAGCCTAATTTATAAGTTTTCAGATCTGAGAAGGACCTTAAGTGATGATCTTTTTAAATCTCATTTTATAGATAAGAACTATTTTTATTTGTGAGAAAGTAAAGTTCCAACAATTGAAAACAGAATTTCTATCCCCTCAACTGCTTCTCCCAGTACAAAATAAACAATAAATCTATCATTTTTAAGATAGGTACCTCTCCATGAAACATATGAATTATGCAAAAAGGAACACTGTAAGTCCAGTAATATCAAATTAGCTTGTAGTAATAATCCTTCAATGCCATTATTTTTATTAGGAAATAGAAGTTTTACCTTGCTTGATAGAGGGACTAAATAATGACATAGCATCTTCCTCATGTGATAACACTGTTACACTAGATGGCCCATCTTCTACCTGCAAACAGTATTACATATTAGATTGAAATATATAATTTAAAATAACAAAATCTTCCAACTATTGAGTAACTATGTGTCAAGCATACTGCAGTGTTCTACAGACATACTAATTCCCACAACTAACCTATATAATAAGTAAGTACTATGCTCAACTTACAGACAAAAAATAGTGTTAAAGATAACCCAGGAAATATATCTGATAAATAAATAGTGGAGCTGGGATTCCAACAAAAATTGTCGATTTCCAAAGTCCATGTTCTTTCTACAGTACCTATAGCCTTCCCAGCTACTATTGTTTTCATATTTACAGAAGGACAAAACTTCAAGTACCGGGCATGGAGTAAGGCTAAAAATTTTGTGAAATGAATTCTCTGTATTAAACTTATTATTGGGTTCTTTTCACAATTTTATAGCTTTTAAATTTCCATATATTGTATTTAAGGCAAAATTCTTATCTAACAGAGTTACCTTGTGCTTAATAGATCCTCTGATTTTTAAAATTTTAATAAATATTTCTATATCCTATGCTAAATATATTACTTCAAAGGACACTCTAAGTTCTTAACTCACATTTAAAAATATCGTATATTTTGTAAACTAAGCATTGTGTATTTTATTGTATTTTTGAAAACTGGCAATTCACCCATAACATATTTTAACTCAGTATCAAAATAGTTTATCTAACTAAATGTAAACAATAAAAAAATCTTTTATGAGAGACCAGCTATAAAGTCCACACAGCTCTTAAATTTTGTATAATGTGCCTGATTCACCTATTAAAAAAAAAAAATGTTTTCCTGGGGCACGTGGGTGGCTCAGTCAGTTAAGCGTCCCAACTCTTGATTTTGACTCAGGTCAGGATATCAGGGTCATGAGCTTGAGCCCCATGTTGGGCTCTGTGCTGGGCGTGGAGCCTGCTTAAGATTCTCTTTCCGGGCGCCTGTGTGGCTCAGTTGGTTAAGCGTCTCTGCCTTCAGCTCAGGTCATGATCTCAGGGTCCTGGGATCGAACCCCGCCATGATCTCAGGGTCCTGGGATCGAGCCCCCCATCAGGTTTCCCTGCTCATCAGGGAGTCTGCTTCTTCCTCTCCCTCTGCCCCTCCCTCCCTGCTCCTGCTCTCTCTGATAAATAAAATCTTAAAAAAAAAAAAAAAAAAGATTCTGTCTCTGCCCTCCCCCCACCCTGGTCCTTCTTGCTCTATTTCTTTAAAAAAAAAAAAAAGTTTTCCTAAGTTACAATGATAATTTTTTTTTTTTAATCTGTTCTATTTTAAAAGAAAACAATGAGAAGTGTGGTACCTATATACAGTGTTACAAATCATCAGTCACCCTTTGGTGTACTTTGATTTCTTTTACTCACCTTATGTTTTTTTACAGCTTCTCTCTCACTATTTTGTCTGTCTTTCTTATCAGGAAAAAGGAATTCCTCATCTCCTTCAACAAATGCATATGGATCGATTTTAGATTCCTGCTCTGCATCAGATGCTATTGCTGAAAGATACTGATTTTTAATTTGATATTGCTGTACTAATTCATCAGAAACTTTTAAAGGTTTCTTACATTGCACCATTAACCTGCATAAAAAAACAAAATTAGAAAATTAATTATATTTATTTTCCATAAAAGCAGAAAAAAATTCCAATATGACTTAAGAATCATGAAGTTTTCAGGATTATTTAGAGATGATCTAACCTGCAATCCTTCATTTTATAAATGAAGAAATCTAAGCATAGAAAGATTATATGATTAAACCTTCAAATTTAGCAATAGAGAAATGAAGCTAAAATCTAAGCCTCCTCTCTATATGTTCTTTCCACCAAAATACACTGTCTTTTGGTAGTCCACTCTGTTCCCAGATCCTCAAATGCATTAACTTGTCCAAATCCATTCACTGAAAGGGACTGGACTGCTCCAGGACAGGAACTCTCAGAATGTGGACTAACTATATGGTGAGACAAGTTTTATACAATTTATACATTTATACAATGAAAGTGATTATCCTTTTCCCACTGCATTAGTGGATAAAGTTATAAAATTTTAAAGACCTGATCTGTTTCACAAAAATAACATTATAACTATTATTAATTCTGACAAGAGGTTTTATAATGGCAAGTTTCAGTGCAAGTACCTTAGAGGCTTCTTTTGATCACTTTGGAAAAATCTATTTTTATATTATCAGCCTTATGGTTTCACATGGTGACTAATAAACATACGTTTTTTTGTATTCTCCTAAAATAACCAATAAAATGACAAAGGACAACAGAATAAGAGAGGAAACAACAGTGAAGTTGGAAAGACAAACTAGTAGAAACTGACAGACCAGAGAAAGTTGAAATCTAAGGTTAAGAGAAAGAAGACACAACAAGCTGATCTGTACCACCAGAATCCTGGAAAGCATCAGGACTTTTCTATCTCTGAAGACCAGGTTGCTTGGTGAGTGTGAATACTGAATGATTTGATTTTGGTTTGTATAAGACACTTTTTGACTCCCAAATTCATGTTCTCTGTGGTTTGTAAAGCTGAGTTTCCCATGCTGCCAGAAAGCAGCAGCTAGGCTTCTAGTCAGACCATGATCAAAATCCTGCAAGGACTATTTAATTCTGAATAGAAACTAAAGTCCTTGTAATAGCCTACCAAAGCTTTCCATAGCTTTCTTTTCTTTTCCTCTCCAACTTCATCTTCTGTTATTCTACTCCTTCCTCTCTCACTCTGCTTCCAAGAACTTTCTTGATGTTCCTCAAATAGGCCAGATATACTGCTGGCTGTTCCCTTTGTTTGGAGCACTCTTTCTTGAAATAGCATGGCCATCTCCCTCACTTCTAAAAGTTTTTGTTCAAATGTCACCTTATGTATGAATCCTTATTTAAAATTGCAAAATGCCCAACTGCCTCAACACTGAACCCCCTTGTCCCGCTCTATTTTTCCATCCACAGCACTTATCTTTAAATATTCTTATATAACTTGCTTATGTTCATTGTTGACTGTCACTCTCATAGAATGTAAGCCCCTAAATGATGGGGATCTTGTCTTTGTTCACTGAATTATCCCAAATGCCTAGAACAGCACCTCGCACGTTAAAGTTACTACAAGTATTTCCTAAATGAATACGTCAAATCTAAAAGTCACATAAGATAGAGATGTTGTGGTTGCACTAATAATCCTAAAATACAGTACCTTGTACTTTGAAAATAAGCCATCTTTTATTCATCAGAAAGTGATACTGCTACCACTTATCTGTCCTACAATTTAGGACAAAAAATCCTAAGAGACGTTAAGATTTGGGAATGATGAAGGCATTTCCTAGCTCATAAAATCTTTGAATGATGGGATAGATCTTTAAATCTATTCACCAATGGAGTGCACTAGAGTGCACTAGAAGCACTCTATACTCTATAAACTAAGGTTGAAACAGAGGCCATCAAAAAGATAACTGATATTTTCTAAACCTATCAAATACCGTTAAGTGCCATTTTTATTCCCAATATGCCCTAGATTTATCCCCAAAACTAAAATCCCAAGTCTATAAAAACGTTCTTCCATGAGAACATGGTGCTATCTAGTCAACAGGGATATGTTTTACAATTAATTGTTAAAATAGGGCGCCTGGGTGGCTCAGTCAGTTACGTGTCTGCCTTCAGCTCAGGCCATGATCCTGCGTCGGTCTCCCTGTTCAGTGGGGAGCCTGCTTCTCCCTCTCCCTCTGCCCGCACCCCTGCTCATGCTCTGTCTCTAAAAAACCCCACAATTGTTAGAATAGTTCTGTTCTATAAATGAACATTTATTTCTTAAGAGCTTTATACCTTACCATGTTAGACCCTAAATAACTGTTTTTTTGAACTATTAGATTCTAACATAAATACTGTGAAAACAGTTTTTCCATCTACTTTGACACAGATTTTCTTACTTAATACTTAAAAATTAACAAGATAAGAAATGAAGGGTATCTTCTCTTTGATGTGCAAATTATGCAGAAAAAAATGGTTTGCTAAGGTAATATATAGCAAAGGTAGGGCTAGACAGATTTTAAGTACGTGTATTCAAATAACTATTCATAGGGGAAAAGTGTAAGATCCCACTACCCCTCCCCACCACCAACCTGAAAGACACTACTACTCTGTGAAGGGCTGAATAAAACAACTCTGTTTTTCATATTAAGTTGTCCTCTGGCAGAAGCAGGAAAACTGCCACACTGTTTACATAGGTAGTTAAATTAGTGTGCAGTAACATTAAAAGGACCAATGCTACTGCATAGGGCTCTATGAAGAATAAAAATGAGTAAACCAAATGCAGTGCCTAAAGACAACTTGTTATTTTATTGAATGGTTCTCACAAACATTGGGATATGCAAAGAATTTAAATGTAGTTAATAATACCAAGAGTATCAAGTCACAACAAATTTTAAAATATAATTTACATTACACATCTTTCTATATTTAAAAATGGTAAGAATAGAAAAAATGGTGATTTTTAAAAGATGCCAGATTAAAAACTCAGTTATTTCATCACTATCCAATTATATCGTATACACATACTTTTGTGAAACAGGAATAACACTTCTCCTTTTCTAAAACAAACTCTCACATATGACCAAATGGTTAACGACAGAGATAGTTTCAATCAGATATAAAGCTAAATATACAGACCAACTAGAAGAGGATTAGGTACAGCCATGAACAGGAAGCTTTGCAAAGCCCAAAGCAAACTGAAATTACTTTTATATTATTCATTAATTGTACCTTTCCTTTTACTATGACAACAGTAACATTCTATCCTAAAAATAATTATATATATATATATATTTTTTTTAAAGATTTATTTATTTGAGAGAGAGAGAACGTCTGCGCACGTAAGCAGGGGGAAGGGCAGAGGGAGACGAAGAGAATCTCAAGCAGACTCCCCATTGAGCATGGAGCCTGACGAGGGGTTTGATCTCACCACCCGAGAGATCATGACCTGAGCTGAAATCAAGAGTCGGGACACTTAACTGACTGAGCCACCCAGATGCCCCTCCTGAAATACAGTTGTAGAGAATTTAACATAGCTCAGAGTAGCACATGCTTTTAGGCCTTTATTCAATCAAAATTTTTCCAGACAAGATATGAAAATATTTTAGGATTGACAATTATAAAAGGAGATAAGCTATAGAAGGAGATGTTAAGGAATAAATAAATTCAATAAATATCAAAAATCCTCTATTTTCTTTAATGGTACCTTTTCTAATACCAGCTCCAATCTTCAGAATCAATCCTTAAATTGAGTCAAGCTTGCTGTCGAAAGTATAGCTTTATTGTAGTAAGACACCAAATAAGATTTACTTAAAAAGATTTAGAATACAGTAAATCAAAGGTTTATTTCATCATAGACTTCTATGAAACAAAACAATTAGAAACTAACTTTTAGAGGGCAAATAACACATTCTATAAACTATTTAACATATACAATAAAAATTGGGTATATCACTAATACAACATAGGAGCTAGTTCTATTGATGAATGGTATGGTTAAAATATCCTGATGTATGTAGCCTTACTACCAAACAAGACATGATACAAATATGCTCAAGTATAGTTCTTCCTTTCTCAGGGTTTAGAAATGTTTCCCTCTGAATCAGAACAGAAGACTATTTTAAGCAATCACAACTACTACTAGAACTAAGTGCTAAACACTTGAAAAATGATATTAAAAACTGTAATGTTTCTTTGCAGAAACTTTGCTATCTTTAACTTATAAGGTCTTAAAAGCCACTATTCTAAAATAGATGCTACCATTAACTAATAGAGAAACTAAAAATAACTAGAAGCAAAAAGAGGATAGCCACAGATGTGTATATCGTGTGTGTAGGCTATGCTATGTGCCACCCCAACCTCTCTCTCTCTCCTTGAACAAATTCTAAGAAATTAAAAAAGGAATTTTGCTTTAAAATAGTTGCTAAAAAATCTGGCATCAACTGCTGCAGACTGACAGAGTCTAAGAATAGGGAAGGTGCTAGAAATGATGAATCCTATTACTCTGTACTAGTCAGGCAGCCAACACCACCTAACATTAATTAGAAAAGCCAAAAGTATTGCTTTCTTTTGTTTTTCCACCTATTATGGAAGCACAGTGCCACCCTTTAACAGCAATCAATGGAAAAATTTATACGAAAGGGAAACAGTTTTCACTTAACATAAATAAAACAAACCTCCAAATTTCTCCATCACTTTCTAAAAAGACACACACCTGTAAAAGTAAATTTTTATTTAAAAAATGTTTCTTTTTAAATTTCTACTGATACATTCTTGCCTCTCTTTGCCTCTGTATTACTCCAACTGGGTTAATGTAAGTTTTCTCCTAAGCTTTAGACACTTGACAACTGCCTGACTGCATCTTTAAGCAGGCTCCTAAAATGAATTCACAAATTTACAACATATATGTATTACAAGCACATAGTTAGAAGTCATATTGTACACTAAGGCATAACTGAGACATATAAATTTCTCAATCCCTCTCCTTCAAGATAACAAGGGATTAACAGTTTCTTTCACTTTAAAAAAAATTATAAAATTAAGACCTAGTCTAAAGTAAGTAAAAAAGTAGAAAAGAAGCATTCAAATCTGTTTCTCCTCCTCTTTCCCTCATAATTAAATACGCTGGTCTCTAACTCTTCTATTACTCCCCTACTTTAATATTCAATGGGCTGTAAAGTTCTTCAGTCTACTCTATATCCACAAAATCCATACATCCCTAATGATCTCTTTCTAATTTTCCTTGGGCCCTCAATTACCTTATATCTGAGCTATTCAAGATGTCCAAACTGATGTCCTTTCATACATATATATCTCTTCGTTTAAACAATCTTTCAATAATGCTACTTGGTTAATATTTCTAAAATCCTTTTTTTCCAAAACCCTGTTATTTTATCTACCTCAAAAAAAAGCTTCCTACAGTGCCCCTATCATCTCAAGGATAATACATTAATACATAAGCTTATAAACAATATTTTGCTATTCCATTATATAGCCCTACCCCCCATTTCATGTCTCCTTTCTTATCATGACATACCAAACTAGTAAGCAACACCAGATAATCTATCCATACCAAACTACATAAAGCTTCTGGATTTCATGAACGGAATTAAATTATTCTTTATTCTGGTTCTCTATCCCTAATATATTTTATGTATACTTCTATCAGAGAATTTAATGTTCTTTTCCATTAGATTACAATTTCATTTAGGGCCAGGACTAAATTTATTTTATACTCTGACAGTGCCTTACAGCATCTTGCATATTAGAGAAACTTCAGTTTTATTCAAACTGATAAAATATATCTTTGAGGAACATGAATTTAAAAAGGGTGAAAAGAGGGGCGCCTGGGTGGCTCAGTCATTAAGCGTCTCCCTTCGGCTCAGGTCATGATCCCAGGGTCCTGGGATCGAGCCCCGCATCGGGCTCCCTGCTCATGCGGGAAGCCTGCTTCTCCCTCTCCCACTCCCCCTGCTTGTGTTCCCTCTCTCGCTGTATCTCTCTCTGTCAAATAAATAAAATCTTTAAAAAAAATAAAAAGGGTGAAAAGAATATAGGAGTTACAACAGCCACCTAATTAACTGCCATATATTTAAATACACTTTCAAAACTTAAGAGTATGGAAAAAGATTAGAAATTTACAATGTCTAATAAGAATTCAGAAATTTATTTATATAAAAAAATCTAGGCTTCTGAATGGATTACTCGGACTAGAAAAGATCATATCTTTAAAGCTATACAATGCTTCTATAAAAAATTTAAGGTTAAATGCCACTGAGAGAATATTAATTAATAGAATTTATTTTAATGGCAGGGGTATCATCCGACTGATGATCCTCCTCATGACATCCTATCTCAAGTAACATTAATAGCAGGACCAGAATCACTAAGTTATCCAAACAAGATCCTTTAAACATATGAAACAAAACAAAACTTCTGCTTTAGCACAATGCAAACACTAAAGCCAATGCCAGGTATTTTACTGGATAATAAAATAGTATGGGGAATGGGGAATCTCCCTAGTAAAACTAATCAGTAAACAGGTTTGGCCTATCTAATTTAATAATTTATTCTAGAGCTCAAATTTCTGTTAAAAATGATTCATGATATTAAAGCACTTCAACACTATTACCATTTGGGGCTTTATTGTACTATATATATATGGTAGGATACTTAGCAGCATCCCTCCAAATAGCAGCACACCCCACGTTATGACAATCTAAACTGTTTCTAACACTGCCTGATGTCACCTGAAGGTAAGTGGGGGAAAAAGAAGCTGCCCCAATTGAGAAACTACAGCCATAGAACAGTTAACTACAAAAGGAAAGAATAAAACCAAAAACTTGTAACCTATCAAGTATAGAACTATATTCCATAAATGTTTTAGTTCATATTTCAAGCAGCTAAGCTGAGGGTTGACTTTTTTTGTGTTATTTTTCATAGTCTAATCTACTATAATAATAAAAAGGATTCATCTAAAAATAAATTGTGACACAATACACATTTTCGTAACTAATAAAACCAAAACAATACTCACATGAGACACAGAATTAAAAAAAACAATCCTTTTATTCAGTCTTTTCCTTTCTTTTTATGAAGCAGGAAAAATGGTGACCAGGAAGAGATAGAAGCATGTTATTTCCTTAATTTACATAATCATGACCCAGCACCATTCTACTCTGCATGCTACCTTTCTACATTATGCTTCTTCCTTCTCATTCTTATTCAGTGAGAAAAATGTCAAATAATTTCAGAATGGATTCTAACATTAAACTGTATTAACTTCTAAGAGACCTTCATTTCATTTCACTTACAGATGTTCATGCACACAAGCAGCTAATATACTTATTTAAAGTTATGGCTAGGACTCTTGGATCTTATGAATATGATGTGTCCATAAAAACTCACCCTTTAAGTTTATAAAACTAAAAATATTCATAATGCTACATTTTATATACATTAAATAAGCAAATATAATCTAGAAAAAAAACAAGTTCTAAAATCATAAAGTAACCCTAGGGCCATATTGTTGTTTCATTTATTCAAACATCTGCTCAATGTCTGCTGTGGACCTAAAATCGTTCTAGGGGTGTGTGTGTGTCTGTGTGTGTATGCTGGAGGAACACAGCAGTAAACAAGACAGAGTCCTTGCCCTCATACAGCTTACATTTTAATTGGGAAAAGATCATTAACAAATACATAATGTAATTTCAGGTGATATATATAAAGAAAAAATGAAAGCAGTGTACAAGATAGGCAGTGATTTAGGAAGTGAAGAAAAGCCATAGTTTAGATAAAATGGTCAGGAAATACTTCCTGAGAAGGTAACTTTTCAACAGGGCTAAATAAGAAGGGGTGAGCTGTTTCCCCATCTGTAATACAATTCTAAAGGTCATTAGGAATGAGGTTGGCTTTCTGAAGGAATAGCAAGAAAGCTGATGTCATGAAATCAGGAAGCAAATAGGAGAGGAGTAAATAAGAGTGAAGAACTAGCTAGGCAGGAACTGGGTAGAACCTTACAGATGAGGAAAAAGTTTGGATTTTATTCTAAATGTAAAGAGAAACTACTCAAGGGTTTTAAAAGGAAATGAGTAACATAACATTTAACTTATAATGATCATTCTACTGTGTATAGAATATATGTAGAGAAGTCCAGAAACAGAAAGACCAACAGTAGTTTCAGACAAGAGTTGAGGAATTTTATATTACATCCAGCACAAATAACATTAAGATCTTTTGAGATTTGTTTCCAAGGCATCATTTGCTTTCAAGAGACCTCCTAACTATTAAATAATCTAGTTTTCTTCCATGATCATAAGGGTATCCTAAAGTCCCTAAATTTCAAATCCAGATTAATTTCAATTAAAAAAAAAATACTAGAATACTTTAAAGATTCAAAGAGCTAGATAAGGCACACAGGTTTACTAAAGTAATAAAGAATATTAAAAGAGAATAAATCTAACAGTAAGGAAAATGGGAGAGGCTACAAATGGGCCAGACATTTTACTTAGTCTCAGGGAAGCTCAAAATCAATGAAACACAGCAGAGAAAGGTCATGGCCTAGAATATGCAAGAGGGGGCTATAGGCAACCTACATAAACAACAGGAGAGCTAACTCTCAAAAAAATCAGAGGAAATTTGGACCTGTATCTCCACACAGAATTGAAAAATAAGAGCTGAAAATGGAGGAATAAGAAGAGTTCCTTCTCTAAGAAAATGAATAAGCTACCTGGTAAAGACCCAATTATCTGACATCCTCTTCATTCTGGAATTTAGGTACCAGGCCTCCCCTCCAAATCATCCCCAACAAGGTTATCATAAAGCAGTGTACGGAATTAATACACAGTATATACTAAATTATTTACTGAATGAGTAGGGACCGCCAATCAGCTCCCCTATTCCTTCATTCTAAAATGTGTATGAAGAGGGGCACATAGGTGGCTGAGCCAGTTAAGCGACTGATTCTTGATTTCAGCTCAGGTCATGATGTCAGGATTGTGAGATTGAGCTCCACACTGCCCCCCTCCCCCGGCCCCACACTGGGCTTGGGTTCTGTGCTGGGCATGGAACCTGCTTAAGATTCTCTCTCTTCCTCTCCCCCTCCCCCTCTTTCTCTCTCCCTCTTTCTTAAAAAAAAAATTGTATGGAGAAATAATTATAAAAAAAATGATAAAAGCAGCACAGTAAAAAGATGAAAATAAAGTAATTCTAAAGAAAAAAATTATAGAACATTAAACAAGGGGATGATATTTTTAAAAAAGTTTAGAAATAAGAAAACATGAGCAACAAATATTAAGACTTCAAGAAAGGGTTAGAAGAAATTGAGGAATCCCCTTAGAATACAAAGGAAAAAAATAGATGGAAAATGAGAGAAAATACAGAAATTCAACATATGAATTACAGAGGTTCCACAGAGAATGGAGGAAAAAAGCAGATATTATCCAAAAAGAGAACTTCCCAGTAGCAGGACAAAAAAAAGACTTCAAACTGAACCAGCCCACCGCAAATGCCCAATACAAAGAATGAACAAAAGATCACTACACCTGCACATATTCTTGTGAAATTTTAAAATTCTAAACTAAAGAGAAGACCCTAAATATTTTTGCTGACAGCAGACTAATAGAGAAGAAATATAATCTTTGCACACTACTTGGTCTTGCACTGGTAAGAAGACAGACAGTTTTAATGAATATAATGGTGTTTTGTTCGTTGATTTTCACCTTTTAGAAAAATCTATAGATAAAAATGCAAAAGACTTATGGGACAGAACATAAATTTAATCAGAATAACATAGTAGAGGGAGACCCAAAAAATCTTCCCACCCAAAGTATGTCACACATGAAGTGGACAAAGGCAATCCATAGAATGGAGGAAGATACCTGTAACACATGTAACTAATATAAGATTAAGAGCCAGAACATGCAAAGAATTGAGGGGGAAAAGGGAAAGAAAAATAGACTAAAAAATATGATATACAGACAGTTCACAGAAGAGGAAATCTTAATGTCCAATGAACATTTTAAATGATGCTTAATCTTGCTAGGAATCTGGAAAACACCTATTAAGACAATAAGATGCCATTCTGTATATAGAAGATTAGCCAAATTGAAAGTCTCATAATACCAAACACTGAGGAAACTACCATTCTCATACTCTGCTGGTTGATGAGGGTGTAAACCGGTACAGGTGGAGAGCCAACCTGGCAACGACCCTTAATGCAGAATATGGACATAACCCAAGGCCCAGCAATTCCGTTTTTAAACATATTCCCTAGAGAAATCTCATACAAATACACAAGGACATGTGTACAAAAAAGTTCACTGCTACATCCTATGTAACTGGGAAAAAACTGAAAATAACCAACATGTCCATCTTTAAGAAAGTAGATAAATTACGTATTATTCATAACAAAGAAACACTATAAAGCAATTAAAATGAATTAACTAGAGCTACACGTATAAAAACATGTATAGAACACCAAATTTAGGACAGAGAAAGGAAAAATGGAAGAAAAACAGTACACAGGAGTTCTAATTATATGCAAAATCCTTAAGTTGGTTGATGGACAAGTGATATTATTTTCTCCACTTTTTTGAGACTAGTATTTCAAAATAAAGAGGTTCCCTGAGGAAAAAACACAGTAAAGAAGTTATGTAAAACTAATATTTATATTTATATTTATAAATTTATGTATTTTATTTATAATAATATATTATATATAATAATATATTAATAATAATATAATGATAAAATCCTACCCTGAAACCAATTCTGGAGTCCTAGTATCAAGAACTTACATCATTTCTACCCTTAAATTATAAATAGTGACTATTAAAAAAATACATACTCTGTAACTGATGTTACACTTTCCTGTCCAAAAGGTCCAACTGGATCATCCTTGAATTTATCACTTGGAAGCTGAGGTGGTAAAAACTCTACATCTTTTTTCTTTGGGACCTTGTAATACTTCCAGGCTATATTAGCTTCATCTTCTTCCAAGTTTACTGCTGTACCAACATACATTGTAGGTTCTACAGCTTCCTGGAATTGAGCTGGGAAAGACTGGGATAAACCGTCTATCCTATCTTCCATTGGTTTAGAAGGAACCAAGGGATCTGGTGTTGGCATTTGATAAAAATGTTGACTTTGAGGAGTTGAAGGTGTTTTAGTCACTCCCTCATCAACCACGTCACATGGGTGAGGACTAAGTGGAGGTGGTTGAGGTGAATTTGCCATTTCGGTGCCATGCATCTGAGGAGTCTTTGCTACATCATTAGTTCGGATGTTTGAAAATCTCACTTGACTATCTGGAGCAGAAATCACAAGTCTTTGGCTAGCTGAATCTGTATCCATGCCAACATCATCACTAACAGATATACGATGGTGAAAAGGAGTCAAGGGGCGTTTCTGTGGTTTTTCACTCTTTTCTTGTTTTTCATTGGTCTTGTGCTTAGGAAGTACTTGTTGTTGCTGACTTAAAGATGGTGCCTGTCCTTGTTGCCCAGGATTTCTCGGTTTGAGATTTTTGTGCCTAAAAAGTTAAAAGAAAGGTTTAACTTTTATCATATTGCTATTACATCAAAGTACACAAGTTAACACTATTAGACAGTCATATATTTGTTCTTTTACATATAAATCTACAAGTAAATGATTTGAATTTACAGGGAAAAAATACTTTGTTCAGCAACCTGAAGCTAAGAACTGCAGAAAGATTCGTAAGAGCCAATTATCTTCTCATTTAATAGCTATGTGATTAGATAACCAAAGATGATTTACCTTACGTAACCTAAATATTTTAGTATCTGAATAGAGATAAAATTCTAGTTATTTTAAGATAAAAAAAGTATAGAAAGATCTGAAATTCATTTATGAATGTACCTGATATTTCAGAATAATTGTTATAAATCAATGGCTTGGCTGAGCTCACAATCATCATCTACAATCCTACAGTAGCCAGCCAAAAAACTTACTCTACAGAAACAGAGTTAAATCATTCTGGATAGCACTGCAACTGTCTGATGGACCCCACACAGGATCCCACCTTCCTTCTCCCAAGGCTTACCACTTCAGAAAGAGAATCAGCTAACTAGAAAAGAAAATGCCTAAAAGAATTATTTTCCTCATAATGTGAAACAATTCTGAAACTGAAAAACTTAAAACTATATACCTAAAAACCTAGTAATTTTGTTCAGAGTTTAAGATTTCTTTAAGTGTAGTAAAAATACTGTGCACCTTGAGATTTCTAAACTCAACTGACAGTGATGTATATTAACATATTTTTTTAACTAAGAAACTAGGCAAAAAATGTGGAGGAATATGAACTAAAAGCATTCAGTATTCATTAGTTTTTTAAGTTTTAAAACTTACTTTATTAATGGTTTTGTTATATCAGAGATAACCAAAAAGAGTATGAAAAAGCAACTGTAGGTACTTTTTTGAAGAACCTTCTCTATTCAGGGAATATGCTGAACATCCTTCTGTACAGAGTCTAGGACATATTATATGCACAGGGGAAAAAAGCATGGAAGTTATCAAAGAAAACTGGAATTATGTCAAAAAGACACAGGAAAAATTCACCATTAACCTGGGAACAAAATCAAAGACATTATAAGAAAAGGAAATCATAGAACAATATCCCTCAAGAATATAGATGTAAATCATTAACAAGATATTAGCAATCCAATAATATATAAAAGGATAATACATTATGACCAAATAGTATCTGTCCCAGGAATATAAGGTATAACATTCAACAGAAACATTATTCATCACATTAACAGAATAATAGAGAAAACCATATAGTTATCTCCATAGTACAGAAAAACATATGGCAAAATTCAACACATAATTCATTATAAAAAGACTCAAAATGCAGACTAAAACTTAATCTGATAAAGGACATCTATGAAAAACAACTAATGATACTTAATGATAAAAGACTGAATAATTTATCCCTAAAACTGGGAACAAAGTAAAAATACTAACTCAACATTTCTATTCAATAACTGTATTGAAAGGTTTAGTTTATGTAATAAGAAAAACAAAGATTTCAAAGAAAGAAGAAAAACTGTATTTATAGTAAACATGGTCAACTTTACAATGAGGGGTCAGGCTGATCATCACCTTCTCAATCTTAACCAATAATTAAAAGTGGAACAACCAGACATTTGTTTTCTGATGTGACACAATACAAAGCAACACAGCACCACCTATGAAGTATTCTCCTCAAAAATAGTGAACCTGAGGGGTGCCTTGGTGGCTCAGTCAGTTGAGTATCTGACTCCTGATTTCAGCTCAGGTCATGATCTCAGGGTCCTCAGACTGAGCCCTGTGTCAGGCTCTGTGTGCTGGGCGTGGAGCCCACTTAAGATTCTCTCTCTCCCTCCCCCCATCCCTGCCACGGCTCACGCATGTGCTCTCTCTCTCAAAAATAAAATTAAAAAATAAAATAAAATTTAAAAAAATTGAACATGAATGCATTAAGCCTCTAGATCAGCACTGTCCAACAAAACTTTCTGTAATGACGGAAATGTTCTATAAGTGGCTACTGAGGACCTGATATGTGGCTAGTTCAACTGAGAAACTGAATTTTTTTTTTTTTTTTTTAAAGATTTTATTTATTTATTTGACAGAGCGAGAATGAGAGAGAGTACATGAGAGGGGGGAGGGTCAGAGAGAGAAGCAGGCTCCTCGCCGAGCAGGGAGCCCGATGCGGGACTCGATCCCGGGACTCCAGGATCATGACCTGAGCCGAAGGCAGTCGCTTAACCAACTGAGCCACCCAGGCGCCCCGAGAAACTGAATTTTTAAGTGTATTTAAATCCAAATACTTTAAATAGCCACTAGTGGTTACTAACATAGATAGGACTGGACAGCACAGCTCTAGAACTAACTTCTATTTACAGAAATGCAACAGATAAAGGAAGAAATTAAATGGCACTAAAAGAACAAGTTACAATATATGACAAATTGAGAAATCCAGAATGAGGAACATTCCACAGGATAACTGACATAGCTTCTCCAACCAAGTCAATGGCATAAAAATGGGGTAGGGGATTACAAGAGAGACCCAGAAGACTTAACAACCAAATGTATACGCCCTGTCTAGATCCTTGTCAAACAAACCAACTACAAAAAGACATTTCTGAGACAAATCTGTAGAGGATATGAGATGATACTAAGAAAATACTATTCTTTTTATTAGGTGTGATAATGGAATTATAGTTATGTAAGAAAATAAGAAAATATTAATAATTTATAAAAATTAAAATATTATAGAGTTGCATACTGAAGGAGTGAAATGATACTTCAGATTTGCTTTAAAAATCTTCAGCAAGGTGTGCCTGGGTGGCGCAGTCAGTTAAGCACCTGCCTTTGGCTTAGGTCATGATCTCAGGGTCCTGGGATTGAGCCTGTTCAGCGGGGAGTCTGCTTCTCCCTCTCTCTCTGCCCCTCCCTCAAAATTTTATACGTGCTCTGTGTCTCTTGCCCTCTCAAATGGATAAATAAAATCTCTTAAAAAAAAAAAAACACTTCAGCAAGAGTACAGCATAGGGGAATGCCGAAATAAAGTATTATATCTTCATAGTATTACGGAGTAGTATAAACTTAAAAGAAACACAGACTGGGGGGGGGGGGGGGCCTGTGTGGCTCAGTTGGTTAAGCAACTGCCTTCAGCTCAGGTCATGAATCCAGGGTCCTGGGATCGAGCCCCGCATCGGGCTCTCTGCTCAGCAGGAACCCTGCTTCTCTCCCACTCCCACTCTCCCACTCCCACTCCCTCTCCCACTCCCCCTGCTTGTGTTCCCTCTCTCGCTCTCTCTCTCTCTCTGTCAATTAAATAAGTAAATAAAATCTTTAAAAAAAGAAAAGAAAAGAAACAGAGTGGGGTCTATATGTGCTAACAGAAAAATACCCACGATTACTGTTTATCAAAATAAGCAAGTTGCAAAACAGTATACATAGCATGATTCCATTTGTATGAAAGAAAGCAGGCAGATCTATAAAGATATATAGGAGAGGGAACTCAGTTTTTAATTTTATTTCATGTGCATTACTTGAATTCAAATTTAGCATTTAAAGAATTTTTAATAAAAAATTGGTCATTAAAAAACAAGCAGTAGTTTATTCCAATGTAGAATAATCCCTTCTCTGAACATCCTTTGAATACTTCCATGACAAGGCCCACATTACCTTATAAGGAAATGCATCCCATTGTTAAATAGCTCCAGTTGTTAAAAAAAAAATAATTTTTAAAAAAAATTTTTATTTAAGTAATCTATCCCCAGTGTGGGGCTCAAACTCATGACCCCAAGATCAAGAGTCCCAAAAAGCCAGCTAGGCACCCTGTTAAAAAATTGTTTTTTTTTTTTTAGAATAGAAACTTCCCTTTTCTGTATCTTCCAGTCATTAGTCCTAGTTCTATTTCTAAACTTATGCTAACAATGGTATCCACAATCACACTGACTACTAGAAACTCAAAATGTGTCTAGTTCAAATTGAGATGTGCTACAAGTGTAAAATGTAAACCAGTTTTTGAAGACATGAAAAAAATGATGCCAAGTATCTCAAAATTTTATACTGATACGTCAAAATAATCATTTTAGATAAACCAAGTTCAATAAAATGTTAAAATTTTTACAAATCTTCAATAAGAAGAGGTCTAAATGAAGCAAATTTAGTAAGTAAATATGGATGGCTGCTATATAAGAGTGCACGATCCAATTTTACCTTTCTGCATGTATGAAATTTTTCACAACAGAACAAGGTAGAATTAAAATGCAAAAAACAACAACAGAGAAAATAACTGGAGCAAGATTAAAGTGTCTAAAGGTCCTTTTATGTTCCATGAAGAAAACAGACATAAAGATTAACTTTAGATTTGACAGAAAACAAATGCAATAAATGCTTGATTCAATTTACAGAAGAGTAAAAATAGAGTATCTGACGTCTAAGCCAGCTAAAGAAAAGAAAAAAAGGATGATAGGCAACAGTAACAGCAGGATAGGGGAAGAAAAGCAAAAGAAAAAAAAACGGAAAAAAACAAAACAGAAGGCGGCAAGAATAAGTAGATACCATGAC
Organism: Neomonachus schauinslandi; assembly: GCF_002201575.2. Lineage (NCBI taxonomy): Eukaryota > Metazoa > Chordata > Mammalia > Carnivora > Phocidae > Neomonachus > Neomonachus schauinslandi. Next base: position 25,950,394 of record NC_058417.1, read on the forward strand.
AGTTTTTATTCATTTATTAATTATTCAAATATTTTAGTGTCTACTACAAAAGTCCTCAAAATATGGTTCACGGACTCTTTCAGGGGTTGTATGGGGTTCAAGCCATTATCATAATAGCATCAAGACATTATTTGCCTTTTTCATTATGTTGATATTTACAATGATGTTACAAAAGCAAGGGACAGTAAAACTATTGGCAACCAAACATGAATCAAAACAGTGGTACTATTAGTAGTAAAACTGTGTCCTTTACCACCATACACTCAATTTTTTTTAAAGCCAGTTTCACTTAAGAATGTCCTTCAAAAGACAGTAAAATGAGTAATTTTTATTAAAGTTCAATCTTTGCATACACAGCTTTTCATATTCTATGTAAAGAAATAGGAGGGGCACCCAGCTGGCTCAGTCAGCAGAGCATGTGACTCCTGATCTCATCAGGGTCATGAGTTCTAGCCCCACCTTGGTTGCAGAGTTCACTTAAAAAATAAAAACTACTTAAAAAAAAAATACACATAAAGCATTTTTGCTCCATATTAAAAACAACAGCTGATTTAAGGGAAAGTCCTTATATAACTGAGTTGCAAGCTAAAGTAGCCATTTTTTCATGGAACACTATTTTCATTTAAAAAACTAATAATTGACTGATAAATCTTAGTTCCTCAGATCTGGTTATTTGGCAGACTTGGTTATTTGGGTCTCAAAAATGAACAAAATGAGTTTGTCATTTTAAGGAAGAACAAATAATTAAATGTGAGCTTTTAAGTAAGAGTAAGAATTTGGGAAATTTTATCTGCAACAATAAGCTTCACAACTTCCCAATATTAAAAAGATTTTTCTGATGAGATCATTGGTGATATTAACAAATTCAACTTTTTTTATATCATACAACAAAATGTGCTAACATTCAAGAATCCACATAATGCAGTGACTTCCTATTTTCCAAATGATGAATGATGTTACAAAATCATGCATTAAGTAAAAGATCCATCTAGTTATTATGGAATATAAGAATTTGATTAATATGGGCTTCAGATTACACATTAAGACTAACCTTTAAGAAACTACCACTTGTCAAATTTTGGTGTAGTATCAAAGCACATCTACTATTACCTGAAAAAGCTATTAAAATAAACTCTTTCCCTTTTCCTGCATAGCTATGCGAGGCTGGATTTTCTTCACATACTTCAACTAAGACAATATGCACAAAAGATTGATTGCAGAAGCAGATAAGAATCCAGATACCTTCTATTAAGCTAAACATTGAAGAGATCTGCAAAACTGTACAATAATGCCACTCTTCTAGGTTTTGTTGCTTTCAAAAATATACTTGATTTCTATAAAAGTATTTTATTCATGTTAATATGTACTGGGTTTTTTGTTATTTTTTAATTAAATAGAACTTTAAAATTTCACTAACATATGGGACACCTGGGTAGCTCAGTCAGTTAAGCGTCTGCCTTCAGCTCAGATCATGATCCCAGGTTCCTGGGATGGTGTCCCGCATCAGGCTCCCTGCTCAGTGGGGAACCTGCTTCTCCCTCTCCCTGCCGCTCCCCCTTACTTATTCTTTCTCTCTCTGTCAAATAAATAAAATCTTTAAAAAACAAATTAAAAATATAAATAAAATTTCACTAAAATAGATATAAATAGATGTAACCCACATAAATAAAAGCACTCTGGGGTTCTCAATAATTTTTAAGAGTATAAGTGAGTGATGAGACCAAAAGTTAAGATTAATCAAGTTATGCAAGGCACTAAGGAGAGAGAATATCTCCAATAATCTGAGGGGAACTATTAGGTTATATTCCAAGTATATAAGGAATGTGAAAAGTACACAGCCATAGGTTCATTTACCCTTCTATAAGGGCAAGAAACTATTAATTTGGAACATATACTAATAGCAGTGGCTCTCTAAAAATGTGGTAACATTACATCATAGCCCCTTTCTTCTTTATGGACACTTGCCTTTTTTAAATTATTATTAACATATATTATTTGTTTCAGGGTACAGGTCTGTGATTCATCAGTCTTACACAATACACAGTATGGACACTTTCTTTAAAGCTAGTCTCCTTTAGGGGCACATGGGTGGCTCAGTCGGTTGAGCACCCAACTTTTGGTTTCGGCTCAGGTCATGATCTCAGGAAGTCTGCTCAGGATTCTCACTCTCCCTCTCTAAAAATAAATAAATCTTAAAAAAAAAAAAAGCTAGTCTCCTTTAGAGAAAACAACTGAATTTCATAAAAGAATTCAACTTGGGAATTTGGGAAATTGTCCTAAAAAAGAAGTTGTGTTCTTAAAGCAAAATCCAACCGAATGATCCCTTTAGATGCGTCTTCCTACTGATTAAAGTTCCTAATATTTTAGTGTTAACATTTGAAATTTATTTTATCACTTTCTATTTATATAGCTTGCTAAGTGCTAATTTTCTTAAGAACACTCTATCACACTAAAGCTTAATTTCAATAAACATGCAATATTTAACGTCATTAATAATTGAAAAAAGCCAATTAAAACAATTTTATGCTTTTCACTTACTCTAGTAGAAAGAAAATAATTTTGAGGACCGTTCTCAGATCAGTGAAAGCACAAGAAAAACCAGCACTTCTATATATAAAAAGTGGGAGTAAAATTGGTAGGATCTTTTTGAATTCACAAGTATTTAAATAGCCCCCTCTCCCACAACTCTGTATCACATCACACACCTAATTTTTTTCCTTCTTAGCACTCATCACTTTTTTTTTTAAGATTTTATTCATTTATTTGACAGAGACAGACACAGTGAGGGAGGGAACACAAGCAGGGGGAGTGGGAGAGGGAGAAGCAGGCTTCCCGTGGAGCAGGGAACCCAGATGCGGGGCTCAATCCCAGGACTCTGAGATCATGACCTGAGCTGAAGGCAGACGTCTAACGATTGAGCCACCCAGGTGCCCCAGCACTCATCACTCTTAAAATCTAAAAAGATTAAAAATTCTTTTTTTTTTTTTTTAAATAATTATCTACCCCATTAGTGTACAGGCTTCATAACAGCAGGAACCTTATTCACTAGTGTATCTGAGCCTAGGACATCTCCTATCACAGAGTAAGTGTTCAAAAAAATCTAATAAATAATTGATAGTCCTAGAAGTATTATTTTGTTTTAAAAGTAAACACAAACAAAAACTTTTGGAAACAACCTATTTGTCCATCAAACCCAGAATGATTACATACACTATGGTACTTTCATTCGGTTGAATACCAAGAAGTTTTTAAAAATAATATGGCAGATCTACAAGTAACTAGAACGGAAAGATCTAAGGCACATTAAATGAAAAAAATAAGCTGTCAAATACATCCATATTATATTTTTGTGTTGAGAGGAAAAACACATACACAAAATTACAGAAAAACTATGGAAAGATAATACCTAATTGGCAAGTAGTCAATTCTAGGGAAAGGTAGTAGCATTTGGAAAGAGACTGAGAGTGGTCAAGGGTAACTTCAGCTCCATTTGTTTAATTTAAATATTCAAATCATACATTACATACTCATGCAAATTGCTTATGTAACTATGCCCTCTTTTTCAAATTGATTTTTTTTTTTTAAGATTTTATTTATTTATTTGACAGAGACACAGTGAGAGAGGGAATGCAAGCAGGGGGAGTGGGAGAGGGAGAAGCAGGCTCCCACTGAGCAGGGAGCCCAATGCGGGGCTCGATCCCAGGACCCTGAGATCATGACCTGAGCCGAAGGCAGACGCTTAACGACTGAGCCACCCAGGCGCCCCTTCAAATTGATTTCTAAGAGAAATCAACATATATCAGTCAGGGGCCAATCCTCTAAATCTACTATCGAGAATGAGTTACAAAAAAACAGAGGAAAGTGAGGCAACTCACAGACTACCAATAGCAGAGAGCTTCCAGGACTTCTTGAACTAAAAGGGCAGTAAGATGAAATAGTATCACCAGATCAAAGAAGCTTAGGATGGTGTTAGAACCACAGTGGGATCTGTTCAGTGGTAAGCTGGACCACAGAAGGGGCCATTAAAGAACTGCTGCTCAAAAAAGGGGTGGAGAAATAAGCTGGCTTCTCTCCTCATTTCATCAACCAATCTTCTCTTAGCACCTACCATAACCAAATTCAAAAAGCAAGTGGGTCTAGTCAAATCATCATGCTGTATACTTTAAACTCACAAAATGTTATTTATCAATTATATCTCAATAAAGCTGGGGGTGGGTGGGGGAAACAACAAACACATGGAGAAAGCAAAGGAGCCTAGGAAATGTAATCCCCTGCAATACAGAACAGAGTAGCGAAAAGGCAGGGATAGATCTGACAGCAAATTGGCTGACTAGCACAGTCAAGTTATCAAATGTGTGCCCTACTTCCTATATTCTATGGCAGCAGATGATACTCATGGTGGCTCAACATCTATTTTAAGCCTTCTTTAAGAAGTAAATAAGAGAACCCGGTTTGAAGGAAGTGGAGGAGGAATTAGAAGTACAAAATGCAATAACGAAAAAAAAAAGTACATGATCAGAAACACTGTATTATTTCCTAGAACAGCAAATATACCAAAATAAGTCACATGTATAGATTATACAAAATTTCATTATAGCAGATCTCTATACCTGGGAGGAATTTCTGGAGATATGAGACACAATAAGTTTTGAAAAGTAAAAGTTCAGCTTAGGAACCAAGAATTTAAACTTAAACTTATGTTTACCAATATGCATTTTGAGGGTCTTCCTCTAAAACCATTTTAGGGGCACCTGAGTGGCTCAGTCAGTTAAGTGTTTGCCTTCGGCTCAGGTCATGATCCCAAAGTCCCGGAATCAACTCCCACATCAAGTCCCAAATCAGGCTCCCTGCGCAGTGGGGAGCCTTCTTCTCCCTCTCCCCCTGCCGTGCCCCCTGCTCATGCTCTCTCTCTAATAAATAAAATCTTAAAAATAAATAAAACCATTTTAAACAAATATACTTAAAACTCGCATCTTTTTCAAAAAGAATAAAGCAAAAGTCTAGGTAGGGAACTAAAAAAGAACTGCTTAATAAAAATGTCAATATATGGAAAGAAAAGCCTAGTTTCATTTAAGCATTCTACTTATCTTAGACTACGAACTGGTAAACTTTTTCTATAAAGGACCAGATGGTAAATATTTTAGGCTCCAGAGGCCTTACAGTCTGTGTCACAACTACTGAACTCTGTGAAAGCAGCAGTAGTTGACATGTAAATGAACAGATGTGACTCTGTTCCAATAAATCTTTACGGACATTAAAATTTGAATTTCATTTAAGTTTCTCCACATGTCACAAAATATTCTTCTTTGATTTTTTCCAACTATTTAAAAATGTAAAAGTCATTTTCAGCTCACAGGTCATATGAAAGGAGGCAGTGAACCAAATTTGGCCAACGGATCATAGTTGCTGCTGTCTGGTCTCAGACAAATAACATCATAGAGTTCTACATTTGAAGATTAGGTTTGGGTCCCCCCTGTCCAAGTGGCTATGGTGTTTAACTATTTTAAACTATTAAACAAGAGCTAATCTATCTATATTTTTATTCCAATGTATCAGCAACAGACAAGTTTTTAACACAGTTGTCAGACTTTAAAAAATTATATGGTCTCTAATGCAAAGAATCTATGTAAGTACATTTAACCTATGCAAAAACAAACCAGAACACTTGAGAGTCTGTCACTATATTCTTTTTTTTTTTTTTTTTTTAAGTTTTAATTTATTTGAGAGAGAGAGAGCACAGGCACAGGCAGGGGTAGAGGCAGAGGGAGAAACAGAACCCCCCTGCAGAGCAAGGGGCCCAATGTGGGGCTCGATCTTAGACCCCGGGATCATGACCTGAGCCAAAGACAGCCGCTTAACCGACTGAGGCACCCAGGTGCTCCTCTGTCACTGTATTCAATCAAACAAAGCTAATGTAAGAAAAACCTTGGCCCTAACATACAGGCACTCCATTCCTTTGGCTCACATCTGTGACAAAAGAGTAACCAACTATTAGCTCACAAGTTCTGGTAAGGGATGTCAGTGCTATTATTTGTTTACAAGATTGCAAAAGTATATGATCTACCTTTCATTTTAGAATAAAATAATAAAACCCTAGGCAATATAATCTGAATGCCTCTGACAGCCAAATCTCAAAGTCTCCAATATAGAAATAAAACTGCCGAAAGCATTCCAAGTTCATCCATTGTTCTACCAATCTTTAACCAATACTATCTATTAGAAAGTTTTTATTTTTACAGTGCAGCTTCAATCCCTTGTAGAATTGTACTTTCTGAATCTTATTTCAACATTTCCCTATAGTTTTGCCCAAAAGGATAAGAAATTGCTGCGTAAAACCTAATACCATATTTACTATAAAAAGGATTACAGAAATTTTCATCTAGCGTATCATATATCACCTTTTTTATAAGAACCTATGGGAGAAATTTCTCAGGCACAGTGCCATCTATGAACTCTTTTCTCAAGAGACTTGTGTGCCTTTTACCTTATAGATACTATATATACTATAATCCAGTATAAAATTCTCTTTTATTTAGCTGTAAAACCAAGCCTTCAACAGTTCAGCTCTGGTAACTGTGTAAAGACTATGGCATACATTTGTATGTACTTCTATAATCAGCTCCAAGTCACTAAATTTTTTTTTCCCCTCAAATTTTCTTTTGAAAAAAATCCTCACACATTGTGCTTAGGTAAGCTAGCTCAAAGTAAGACCCAAGTATTCAATAGCATAAGAAGCTATCACACACACATATATAGACATCAATCAACTGCGGAAAAAAAAAAAAAAAAAAACTACCTCAAACAGCTGCAATTTGTTCTTTGTGTGGCTTCAACAAAATCCCAGGACGCTACTTTATCAGGTATCTCTTCTTCAGACAGACCACCTGATGAAGCTGAATATTTCCTCCTAAGATTTGAAATTATAAAATTCTTTAGAATTCATAAGGTTTTCTATAACCATGAATAAAGCATTAAAGTTAAAAAAAAATCAGATTTTTAAAGTCATACAAATGACTTTTTATACTTTAAGTATCTATATACAAGTAAGTACCAACATGCAATATTTTAAACTTGAAAATGAAAACACGTACTTGTTCTGTGCTCTGTTCATATTGCATTCTTGCCAAACTCTATCCACCACATGATTTGCTAATTTTCTGGGTATTTTCCCACCGTGATGGCTAGTACTATCAGAGCTGAAGCCATCAGATACTGAAGAAAATTTGACCCACTTCTGGGCAGACTGAGGATCAACTGAAAACAAACAAAAAAGAATAGGCTATAGGAGAATAAAAGGACATTTAAAGTAACATTATTTGGGTTTGGGTTTGTTTTTTTTTTTTTTTTTTTGCTTAATTTGTTTTACAATGTACTTGTACTCCACATCTATCTGGTATGCCTCCATATATTTTGAGACAGAAAACGTTACTTTACTTAAAATACAGAAAGCAAAAAATCCGAACAGGATGTAAACTTGATGGTAGTGTTATATCAAAGCTGACTTCCTGACTCTGAGGATTAAATGGTAGTTATATAGGAGAGTGTTCTTAAATTTGGGAAATACACTCAGTACTTGGGCGTAATGGGGCATTGTGTCTGCAGCTTGTTCTCAAATGGTTCAGAAAAAGGCCAATGATAATGAATGTATACATCTAGAGAGGGGGATGGAACAAATGCTAACTGTTTTGAAATCTGGATGACAGAGTTCTTTGTATACATGGAAATTACTTCAAAATAATTAAGTGCTGATATATTCAGAACAACAGATTTATAACTAGTGCTAATGAAAAAGATTAATACGATACCTGTTTGGACTTCTTCAGGAGACGTAGGTGGTGTAAGAGTAACTGAAGACATAGCAGGATCTCTTGTGGAAGCAGGCACTTGGTGGACACCCAAGCAAGAAGCTGAACAGTGAGAGGATCCCACAGAGCTAGGAGTAGGAATGTCTGACTGAGGGACTAGAACAAAGCATGCTGGGTAGATCATTCGGACACCAGCTGAAAGGAAAAAATAATGGACAAGAAAATAAATTACCACTGTGACTATAGTGGGATTAGTTTTGTTCAAAAGTACTGTAATGGAAAAGTACATACTATCATATTTGTTTAAATAAAATTAAAATATATTTAATGTATTTTTATAAATATATGCTCCTTTTGGCATAGGTTTTTGGAAGAAACCATGAGAAAATGTTAATACCTTTAGTGGTAACCTTCAGTGAGAGACTTAGAAGCAAGCAGCTTTCTCTTTTTGGATTTTCTAATCATGAGAGTGTATTACTTTTAAATCTTTATTTGTAAATTTGACAAACTATAATGGATATTACTTTTTAAATTTTTTTGAAGTTTAATAAAGGTAATCTGGACACTAGAATTATGGACCATTTTCTGCTTTCTTCTTTACATGTCTTTTACTGAAAGCCTAATATATGTTTGTGTTTTGTTTCTGGTTTTTTCACAACTACCCTGGTAGTAAGGTATTTATTGAAGTTCAATACTGGTATTCTTTTTATTAAAGAAAAACAACAACAACCCGTGAATAAGGCAATCTTCATATATATAACATCCACATGATTCTATTAAACACCGTTGCAGATTCTAATCCTAATTATCTGCTCAATTATACATTCCCCACACCTCCCCCATCTCTCTAACATGGAGTATACCTATTCACTCCACTCTTAGGCTTGGCTGTGTGACCTGCATATGATATACACCAGATCCCAACAGAAGCTTTAAATGTGCTTGCAAGATCAGTGCAGCCTCTTATTCCTGGCTTTTCCCTCAAGATGAGCATGTCCCAAATATAGTTTACCTTGTTAATCTGGGTCCCTGAATGAGAAGACACAGAGAAGAGCCAATATGAAAAGAGCTGACCTGGGCAGAGCAGATCAAAGCCATGAGTTCTTTAGGTGCACTTTCTACCTTTTAAAAATTATCAGAGGCAACAGTTTCACCAAATGTTAAAATACTACGTATCAGGTTGTCAACTTTCCAGCTTCTAAATGTTACTCGTTCACAGTTATCTTCTTCCCACCTTTAGCATGCTTACCTCTAGGTGGTATATATTTCCTTGCCCCAATGACTTTGGCATGGCAAAGTGACTAGTTCTGTCTAATGGAGTGTGAGCAGATGTAACATGCATCATATCCTAGCAGAAGCTTTAAATACACTTACATAGTTACACTCAGTCCTTATTATTCCTCTGTTCTTATAAGAACAGCATGTCCCAGAGAGTGGGTAATCATGGAATGTAGGTTGTAGAATGACAAGATACAAGGAGCCAAACCACAACCAACCTGTAGCCCTTATGTAATGTGAGGAGAAAACAAAGAAATAAATGCTTACTGTTGAAAGCCACTAAAGTATTGGAATTATTATTCAGCAAAATCTAATACACAGTCACATATTTTTCCCTTAAAATTAATACTCAGAATCCATACCAACAAGAACTTCTACTGCAGCTAAAGAATCATCTTCCCAATCCATATCTTCTTGTTTTTCTTCAGACATCTCCTTTAAGCAAGATGAGATAGGATAGAATTGCTTCCATTCACCAATCAATTTTTTGGTAGCTGAATCAGACATCTTGAATGCTTGTCCTGTGAGAGTGCCATTTAGTCCAAATGGGCTTAAGATTACTAGAGACCCAAAAGAGACATCGAGTAAGTAACTAAAGACTGGTACACCAGATAAGATCACACTGAATAGTCTGACAAGTAATGCAATCTAAAAAAGAAAAGGAAACTCTTAACAGTCATTTCAGAGAAAAATTTATTATACTTCATTATTGTTAAGATAAAGCACAATATTTATTATAAAATCTTAAAATTTTGTCCACCCAAAAAATCTCACAGGGTTAGAATTTCAACATGAGTGGGGTTATATGTATATCCTTCAATTTCTCTTGATTTCCAGTAAGAAAAAGCAATTTGAGGAAAAACTGTGTGTGTGTGTGTGTGTGTGTGTATAAATCTAAGTACTTTTATTATGTACTGTCATGTAATTTTTAAAAAGTAAATACTAGGGTTAGAATTAAAATAAGAACACCCTGTCAGTCCTTAAAAACAAATCAACAGGGCGCCTGGGTGGCTCAGTCGGTAGAGCGACTGCCTTCGGCTCAGGTCATGATCCCGGGGTCCTGGGATCGAGTCCCGCGTCGGGCTCCCTGCTCTGCGGGTAGCCTGCTTCTCCCTCTCCCACTCCCCCTGCTTGTGTTCCCTCTCTCGCTGTGTCTCTGTCAAATAAATAAATAAAATCTTTAAAAAAAAAAAAAAAAACAAATCAACAATCTTGTATAAATATCAAACTCCCCGTGTTCCAACGTTAAAAATGGCTTATGTGACTGGACACAAAAGATGACCTTGAAAACATAAACCTATATATCTGCTAAATGTTATTTAAAAGAACACTTTAAAACATGCTATCGTTCATGTACAAGAATTTTTTTAAAAAATATTTGTATTAAAAAACTTATTTCATTGACTTAAAACTCTGGAAGAAGAAAATAAACTACATCAGAATCATCACTAGGCTAATGATCATGGGAAATCTCATTAGTACCAAAATTTAAAATTACCAATTGCAATTAAGAGTTTTCTTGAAACAATACGAGATCAAATATCTAAGCCAGTAAATAATCTACCTTGAAATGGGCTATTAGACTGTTGAGCAAGGGTGATATGCTCTTCACTAAGAAGGTATACAGGTTGATGTTGGTTAATTTCCACACTGGTACAAACATTGCTGTCTCCATGCAAGAAAAAGGTGAAAGAGCAGGACAAGTGTTCACTAATAAAGAAGAAAAAGTTGTATTTTAGTGATGATTAATAGCCAAAATATAAGTTAACTTGCTTTTCTTTATTAAGAAGCTATACTACAAAAACGCACATTTTTCTTTAACCCAGAAATTCTACTTCATCATCTGAAGGGGGGGGGGAATCACAGATATAAGCAAAGATTTAGTTTTAAGAAATGTTCTTCACAGCACTGTTTATAGTAGAAAAAGCTGCAAATCGAGGAATCAGTAAACAAGTTAGGTACACCCACACATACCCTTATAATACAGCCACCAAAATAAGTAAAGGTAAAGGGGAAGTGGGTTTAATGGAAAGGGTAGTCTACCAAAATAGTAGTTTCAATTTTTTTTTTAAATTGAGTGTAAAAAATCTAGGTGTGCAATCGAATTAAGGATGACCTAATTTTTGTTTATTTTCCCTTGTAATTAAGAAATTAAATACAATTATATTTTCTCATTTTATTATTTCTGAAATTGGGCTACATTCAATCAATCAAGCATTTAATGTACTGCCCTCCTCTGACCCCCAATAGTAAGTTATTTTAAAGAAATGATGGATCTTACAACTGAAGGCATCCTAGAATCGAAGCTATATGCAAAGCAGAACATCTTATGAAATTTAGATATGGCTGGGAAAATAAAAGTTCCCAAGAGGAAAGCACAACGATCCTTAGGATAGAAAGGTCAAATGGCCTAGAAGAGGAGACTGTACAGTAAGAAGAATCCACTCGTATTTCTTTTCCACACATTTATCTTAAGAATTTGTCTTGGGGGTGCCTGGGTAGCTCAGATGGTTAAGCGTCTGCCTTCGGCTCAGATAATGATCCCAGGGTCCTGGGATCGAGTCCCACATCAGGCTCCCTGCTCGGCGGGGAGCCTGCTTCTCCCTCTGGCTCTCTCTCTCTCTGTCTCTTATGAATAAATAAATAAAATCTTTAAAAAAAAAAAAAAAAAAGAATTTGTCTTGGGGCACCTGGGTGGCTCAGTCGGTTAAGGGGCTGCCTTTGGCTCAGGTCATGATCCCAAGGTCCTGGGATGGAGCCCGCATCAGGCTCCTTGCTCAGCGGGAGTCTGCTTCTCCCTTTCCCTCTGCCTGCCCCTTCCCCTGCCTGTGCTTGCTCTATCTCTCTGTGTTAAATAAATAAAATCTTAAAAAAGAAGTATTTGTCTTAAAGAACCAGTTCTTTAAAATGTAACCATTAATAAACTAAAAACCTGTTGTATCTATCTATAAGCCCTCTTGAATTATTTCTGGACAAGTCAAGCACACAAAAAAGTTACAGTAAAAGTAGCTAACAAAAGTGGGAAAATAAAAAGTCAGAAAGAGGTACAGAGCTGAGAATTTCTTCATTTTATATATAAGGGAGCCAAAAGATTGTCCGAAGTTGACAGAAAAATCAAGAAACTGAAATTTAAGCTTATCACTCAAGTTAAAAAGATAACCAGAAAAACTGACAATACTATCACTAATAAAGCAAATCTTATCTTTCATGGTAGAGAATGAGTAGATACTGTCTACAGTTGATTAATCAAGGTCTAGAGGTATAAAGCATCTCTGTAATTATGGCAGTAACCACTAGAAGTAGGAAGCAAAAAAAGTTAAAAAGATGGAAAACTAAGACGAACCATGAGAGACGATGGACTCTGAAAAACAAACTGAGGGTTCTAGAGGGGAGGGGTGTGGGAGGATGCGTTAGCCTGGTGGTGGGTATTGAGGAGGGCACATTCTGCATGAAGCACTGGGTGTTATGCACAAACAATGAATCATGGAACACTTCATCTAAAACTAATGATGTAATGTATGGGGATTAACATAAGAATAAAAAAAAAAAGATGGAAAACTAAACCTGGTTACTTCTAGGGAACGGGACTAAAGCAATTAAGCAGGGATCTTTAGAGGTTTTCGAAATTTGTAATAACTCTACACTGCTTAAACTATATTACTTTTAAATTTAAAAATTATGAATTCTTGGGGCGCCTGGGTGGCTCAGTCGTTAGGCATCTGCCTTTGGCTCAGGTCATGATCCCAGGGTCCTGGGACCGAGCCCCGCATCGGGCTCCCCTCTCTGCGGGAAGCCTACTTCTCCCTCTCCCACTACCCCTGCTTGTGTTCCCTCTATGGCTGTGTCTGTCAAATAAATAAAATCTTTAAAAAAATAAATAAATAAAAATTATGAATTCTTAGGGTGCCTGGGTGGCTCAGTTGGTTAAGCATCTGACTTCAGCTCAGGTCATGATCTCAGGGTTCTGGGATCAAGCCCCGCATGGGGCTCTCCGTTCAGCAGGAAGTCTGCTTCTCCCTCTCAAATAAATAAAAAATCTTTTATAAAAATTATGCAATGATTACTGTATCTTCCCCCACCTCAGCAGCTTTTGTTGTTTTTTTTTTTAAATAAACATTTTGGAATAACTTTAAATTTACAGAAAAGTTGCAAAAGTATCATAGAAAGTTCCCATATACCCTTTACCCAGTTTCCTCTGAAGTTAAACATCTTACATAACAATGCTACATATGTCAAACAAGTAATTAACACTGATACATTAATTCCAGTCTTTATTTGGATTTCACTAGATTTTCCACTTAACCATTTTTGTTTCAGGATCCAATCCAAGATACCACACTGCATTTAGCCAATAGATTTTTTTTCCCGCCAGCCTTGCTGAAGCATAAGTGATAAAGCCAAATAGTTTTCAAATAAGAAATAAAACTAATTATTTGAATTATTTATTAAATATATTAAGCTTGTTACTCATCTGGAACAGCTATTGGTTGAGTAATTACAAAGCCTACAGACATTTGCTTTGGTATAAGAGTAAAATCTAAAATAATCCCCAAGAGAAGAGATTTAACTAATAACTTTGAGAACGGTCCATCAAAAAGCAGACCATTGCTAATGCCCATTTAAAATAAAGACAATTTTATTATTGCTTTCCAGCAGTGGTAAAGGTACCCATACTGTAGAACTGGGGGAAAAATAAAAGTGCCAAACACATACCTAATTCCAAATGCTTAAAGCAAAACACACACACACACACATTCAAAAGAACTCTATTCAAATCTAAATGCACTATATACTAAGTCACCAAGTGAAAGCAAGTATTATTCCTTTATTCAACAAGTATTTTATGGCTAAGCATATGGCCCTATACTAAATACACATTTAATTTCAGTTATGTTAAGTGCTATTTAAAAACCAGGTACAGGATCTATGAGAATGTCTCAACAAGACCTAGATAATGAAAATAAACTTTAATTTCCTAAGTGGAAAAGAATCAAACTTGGGTAACAATATAAAAGTTATGCTTATGTCTCATGTAACATTACATCAGCCTAACCCCAATACCTATTTCTTCTCCAACCTCATCTCTTATTAGTAAGTCTTCCTTTAATACTTTTCCTTCTCAACTGGCCTCTGCCATTCCTTAAACACACCAGGCCTTTGTACCTACTGTTACTCAATCTGGAACACTCCACATATCTACATTCACCTTCATTAGGTTTTTTGTTCAGATACCTTGTAGTTGAAGTTTTCACCAATCATTCTAATTTAAATTGTCCCTTAATTCCTATTCTGGGATAGATTTCACTGGCTAAATAATCACAACCTAAAATTTTAGTTTATTTTTTTCTTATAGTCCCCCCCCAAATGTAAGCTCTATTGGAGGAGGAATCTGTCTTCTTTGTTCAAGGCTGTCTCCTCAGCTTTTAGAATAGGTCCTTGACACATAGTAGGTATGCACTAAATACTGTAGGACAAGGTCTGTATCTGAGTAACTTATTTCTAATCAAATATTCCTTTTCTTATCAAGTCTGTACCTATATAGTTGTCCAAAGCTAGAAAAGTGAATCATTCTCAACTTCTTTTTCCTAAGCTCCCTATAGTCAACTAATCCATCACCAATTCCTACTGATTCTAGTTCTTAAATATCCATGATTCGTCAAGTTGTTTTTTTAAGGTCTGAATAACTATTAAAATCTCTAATTTATCTTCTTGCTTTTTACTGCTGCTAGCAATCTTTCTAAAAATTAATTCATATCATGTAACTGGCAGGCTCAAAATCAATAGTTGCCCAATGCCTTAAGGACTAAAAACAAAACAAAACAAAACCAAAAACCTTAGTATAGCATTTTAGACCTTTTGTTATCTGATCCTTGCTTAACTCTCCAGGCAGAGGTACTTAATCTACCAAGAACTCCTTTGTTACCACAAATTCCTCCCCACTTCTTAATCTTTCTTCAATACTCCTTTATTTTTTTTTTAAAGATTTATTTTAGAGAGAGGGAGAGAGCATGCAAGGGAGTGTGGGGCGGGGCAGAGGGAGAGAGACTTTTCAAGCACTCCCCACTGAGTGAGCAGCCCTTCCCTGGGCTTGATCTCAAGACCCATGAGATCATGACCTGAGCCAAAACCAAGAAGAGTTGGATGCTTAACTGACTGAGTCACCCAGGCACCCCACTTCTAGACTCCTTTAAACAACATCTCTGTGAGCTCCCATAATATTCTATGCTTATCATAATATTTATCATAACACTATTATTTAACTAATATAACTCCCTGCCAAGTTGTAAATTCCTTGATAAAAAGAATTATAACTTTAATATTGGCAGAAAATTGAGTTATTGGTCCCAATTCTTCACCCCCTTCTTTCTCATTTCTTTAATCATGGTAAAAAACACAACATAAAATTTACCATCTTAATCATTTTTAAGTGTACTGTTCAGTAACTTAATTATATTCACATCATTTTGAAACAGATCACCAGAACTTTTTCATCTTGCAAATCTGAAATTACAGCCATTAAACTACAATTCCTTCTTTCTACTTCTCCTAGCCCCTGGCAACCACCATTCTATTTTCTGTTTCTATGACTTTGACTACTTTAGATCTACTTCATGTAAGTAGAGTCATACAGTTTGTGTCTTTGTGACTGGCTTTTTTCACTTAGCATTATGTCCTCAAGGCTGATCCATGGTGTAGCATGTGACAGATTTCTTTCCTTTTAAAAGGTGAATAATAATCCACTATGTACATAACATAGTCTGCTTAACCATTCATCCGTCAATGGACATTTGGGTTGTTTCCACCTCTTGGCTATTGGGAATAGTGCTGCTATGAACATGGGGTATGCAAATTTCTTCAAGACCCTGCTTTTCCGTAGTCATCAAGACAGTATGGTACTGGCACAAAAACAGACACACAGATCAATGGAACAGAATAGAAAACCCAGAAATGGACCTACAACTACATAGCCAACTAATTTTCAACAAAGCAGGAAAAAATATCCAATGGAAAATAGACAATCTCTTCAACAAATGGACAGCCACATGCAAAAGAATGAAACTGGACCACTTTCCTACACCATACACAAAAATAAATTCAAAATGGATGAAAGACCTATATGTGAGACAAGAATCCATCAAAATCCTAGAGAACACAGGCAGCAACCTCTCTGACATCGGCTGTAGCAACTTCTTACTAGACACATCTCTGAGGCAAGGGAAACAAAAGCAAAAATGAACTATTGGGACTTCAACAAAAGGCTTTTTTTCTTTTTTAAAGATTTATTTATTTGAGAGAGAGGAGAGAGACCGAGAGTGCATGAGCAGGTGGCAGAGGCAAAGGGAGAGAGAGAATCCTTAAGCAGACTCCCTTTTGAGTGCAGAGCCCAACGCAGGGCTTGATTCCAGGACCCTGAGATCATGACCTGAGCTGATATCAAGAGTCGGTCGCTTAACCTACTGAGCCACTCAGGCACCCCAAGATAAAAGGCTTTTGCACAATGAAAGAAATGATCAACAAAACTAAAAGGCAACCTTCAGAATCAGAGAAGATATTTGCAAATGACGTATCTGATAAAGGGTTAATACCCAAAATCTAGGGGCGCCTGGGTGGCTCAGTTGTTAAGCGTCTGCCTTCGGCTTGGGTCATGATCCCAGATCCTGGGATCGAGCCCCACATCGGGCTCCCTGCTCAGCGGGAAAGCCTGCTTCTCCCTCTCCCATTCCCCCTGCTTGTGTTCCCTCTCTCGCTGTGTCTTTCTCTGTCAAATAAATAAATAAAATCTTAAAAAAAAAAAATCCAAAATCTATCAATAATTAATCAAACTGAACACCCCAAAAACAAATAATCCAGTTAAGAAATGGGCAGAAGACATGAACAGACTTTTCCCAAGAAGACATCTAGATGGCTGACACATGAAAAGAGGCTCAACATCACTCAACATCAGGGAAATAGGAAACAAAACTACAATGAGATGACACCTCACACCAGTCAGAATGGCTAAAATTAACAACAGAGGAAACAACAGGTCTTGGTGGGGATACAGAGAAAGAGGAACCTTCTTACACTGTTGGTGGGAAAGCAAACCAGTGCAGCCACTCTGGAAAACAGTATGGAGGTTCCTCAAAAAGTTAAAAATAGAACTATCCTATGACCCAGCAATTACACTCCTAGGTTTTTAGCCAAAGTATACAAGAATACAAAAACTGATTCGAAGGCATACACGCACCCTGATGTTTACAGCAGCATTTTCAACAATAGCCAATTATGGAAAAGAGCCCAAAATCCATCAACTGTGAATGGATAAAGAAGTTGTAGTATACATATACAATGGAATATATTACTCAGCCATAAAACAGAATGAAATCTTGCCCTTTGCAACAACATGGATGGAGCTGGAGTATATTATGCTAAGTGAATTAAGTTAGAGAAAGACAAATACCGTATGATTTCGCTCACATGGGGAGTTTAAGAAATAAAACAGATAAACATGGGGGGAGGGAGAGAGGCAAACCATAAAACAGACTCTTAACTATAGAGAACAAACTGAAGGTTGCTGGAGGGGAGGTGGGCAGGGGGATGGGCTAAGTGGGTGATGGGTACTGAGGGCACTTGTGATGAGCACTGAGTGTTACATGTGATGAATCACTAAATTATACTTCTGAAACTAATATTAGACTATATGTTAACTAATTAGAATTTAAATAAAAACTCAAAAAAAGAAAAAAAAAGATCCTTTCAATTCTCTTGAAGTAGGACTGCTGGATCAAGAAAACAAAAAAGATCCTTTCAATTCTCTTAGAAGCAGAACTGTTGGATCATACAGTAGTTCTATTCTTAACTTTCTGAGGAACCTACATAAATGTTTTCCATAGTGGCTGTACCATTTTACAATCCCATCAACAGTCAACAAGGGTTCCAATTTCTCTGTCCTCACTAATACTTGTTAGTTTTCATTTTTTTTTGATAGAAGCCGTCCTAACAAATGTGAGGTAGTATCTCATTGTGGTTTTGACTTGGATTTCTCTGATTAGTGATGTTGACTATCTTTTTACATGCTATTGGCCATCCCTGTATCTTTGAAGAAATCTTTTCAAGTCTTTTGCCCAATTTTAAGTTGAGTTACTTGACTTTCTGTTGTTGAGTTGTAGTTCTTTACACAAGCTAGATATTAACCCCTTATCAGATATATAATTTGCAAACATTTTCTCCCATGCCATAAATTACCTTTTTACTGATGCAAAAAGTATTTAAGTTTGATATAGTTCTATTTATTTTTGCTTTTGTTGCCTATGCTTTTGGTGTCATAACCAAGAAATCACTGCCAAATTTAATGTCTAAAGCTTTCCCCCTATGTTTTCTTCTAGGAGATTTAGTTTTAGGTCTTACATCTAGGCTTTTAACCCATTTTGGCTTTTTGTATAATAAAGTAAGGTAAAGGGCGCCTGGGTGGCTCAGTTGGTTAAGCGACTGCCTTCGGCTCAGGTCATGATCCTGGAGTCCCAGGATCGAGTCCCACATCGGGCTCCCTGCTCGGCAGGGAGTCTGCTTCTCCCTCTGACCCTCCTCCCTATCATGCTCTCTGTCTCTCATTCTCTCTCTCGCAAATAAATAAATAAAATCTTTTAAAAAATAAATAAATAAATAAAGTAAGGTAAAAGCCAACTTCATTCTTTTACATGTGGATACTAAGTTTTCCCAACACCACTGGTGAAGAGACCAGCTCTTCCCCACTGAGTAGTCCTGGCACCCTTGTCAAAGATCATTTCAATACATACACACATACTAGTTTATTTCTGGACTTTCTACTCCGTTGGTTTACGTGTCTGTATGCTAGTACCATACTGTTTGATTACTGTAGCTTTGTAATTATGTTTTGCTCACCCTCTCTTCATTTAGGCTCTTTAGTGTAAGGAGGGGAAATATACTTCCCCAACCTTGACTCAGGTTTGCTTTGTGACTTGCTTTGACCAAGCAAGCTTCAAACATGCTTATGCAATCTGGACTGCCCTCCAATGCTTCTTTCATTGCCATGAGAATCATATGAAATACACCTTTACCCAAACTACAGTTTACAGTGTGGACTAGATTGGCTAACCCCCAGCTGACCAGCAGATACATTAATGAGAATATGTAACTGCTGTGTTAAGCCTCCACATTTTGGCGGTGCTTCGTTACACAACACTGGCCAATACAGAAAATGGCACAAAAAGGGAGATCTACCATGACAAAAATCTAAATATGTGGCATTGGCTTTGGGACCAGATGACTGATAGCAAGGAACATAAGACACTGAAAAGTGATGAGGAAATCATTAAATGGTGACCCATGTTATGTAATGGAGAAATACATCATAGAACTGTTGCCTAAAGGGGCTCCTGGGTGGCTCGGTAGGTTAAGCGTCTGCCTTTGGCTCAGGTCATGATCCCAGGATCCTGGGATCAAACCCTGCATCGGGCTCTCTGCTCAGCTGGGAGTCTGCTTCTCCCTCTCCTTCTGCCCCTCCCCCCTGTTCATACTCTCTAATAAATAAAATCTTAAAAAACAAACAAAAAAACCCTATTGCCTAAAATAATCTAGAAGGCAGAAAATGTGCCTAATGAATTCTCAGAGTTGGAGAAAAAAGATCAAGTCAAAATGTAATTTGATTGTTACTAGTTATACTTGATAAGGTACTAAAAGAAAGAGATGAACTCAGAAAAAAAAAACCTGATGGTTTACAAGCAAAATTTAGAGAGAATACAGACAGCCTGTAGGCTAGAAAATAAAACTATTTCTCAACAAAGTGATGGTATGGCCTATATATAACACAGATTCAAGGAAAAGACCAAATCAAGAGTGTGATTCTAATACCCTTTGTTAAAAATACATGATTCTTGGGGCGCCTGGGTGGCTCAGTTGGTTAAGCGGCTGCTTTCAGCTCAGGTCATGATCCTGGAGTCCCGGGATTGAGCCCCGCGTCGAGCTCCCTGCTCAGCAGGGAGTCTGCTTCTCCCTCTGACCCTCCTCCCTCTCATGCTCTCTGTCTCTCATTCTCTCTCTCTCAAATAAATAAGTAAATAAAAATCTTTAAAGAAAAAAAAGAAAAACATGATTCTTGATACCAGCTGAAACATTAGGATTTTCAAAAATTACTCCTAAGCCTCCATACATTTTTCTCAAAAAAGGTATCTAAAGTAGACAAGCATATACGGGGTGCCTGGGTGGCTCAGTCGTTGAGCGCCTGCCCTCAGCTCAGGTCACGATCCCAGGGTCCTGGTATCGAGCCCCACACTGGGTTCCTGCTTGGCGGGAAGCCTGCTTCTCCCTCTCCCACCCCCCTTTCTTGTGTTCCCTCTCTTGCTGTGTCTCTCTCTGTCAAATAAAGAAATAAAATCTTTAAAAAAAAAATAAAATAAATAAGCATATATGCAATAATTTTGATACTATATGTGGGAATGCATATATAGTCGTATTTGTACTTTCTTTCTTTGTCCTCTTTTCTGACGCAGTTCTTCTATAATTGTTAAGGTTGAGTAATAGAGCATATAAATACGTAATTCCTAAATAGTACTTTTGTCTTAGCAAACCACTAATGTTTAGTTTCTGAGAGGGATATGCCCATTTTAAGTACTGACATAAAACAAGCAGAAATCAATTTTCAAAGCACTTCTCTCTCTGAACAACAAAAGAATTTAAAAGCAAGACAAAATGCTTTAAAAAAAGTTAAAAATTCATATTCAACTAGTCAGAATGACTATTTCTTACCATTATGAAGTTTTTTTAAACATTTTTCAGGAAACTTTAGAAGACAAATATTTCTTAATAAGGAGGAAAAATTTAAAGAGTTTAAAGGGGAATTACTGACTAAAAATACTTCTGTCAAAAGAAAACATTTATTAAGAAGTGACTCCAGTAAGAATAATCTATTACACAGAGAAACCGTAACTTGATTAGTTTTAGGGATCGAGTAAGTATTCTATAAAAATGATTATGAGTGCTGTGTGCTTATTCAGTAACTAAATAGATTTTAAAATCTGAATTGCAAATATTTTCAAGAACATTTGCAAGTATAAGCAACAACCTAAAACAGTCTCGTGTTCTTTATCTTTAAAAGACAAAGAGGCTTCCTCATATTTACCGTTTTTAATCAGTGAAGTATAGTTCTTAAAAATACAGTTTCTGTTTCATTTCATATGTAAAATATTAAATGAGAATTAAAAAGGATACTCAAAATGGATTTTTGCCATGACATATAAAGCAAATAATATAACTAAAAATTTTCCTAAAAAGATTACTGTAATTTGGAAAACGTTTTTTTAAAGTACATTACTTATAGTCTATTAAATATACAAAAACCATGGCCCATAAAACGAAGGCCCAATATAGCCTTTCCATATGTCCAATGAGTACTTGACCATCTTAACTTTTAAATCAGAAAAATTCGACTGACATGAAGTGAAAAATTTGTCTCCAAGGGGTTTTGTAAAAACCCAATTATACATACAAAAGTTTAATATGTATACTGATTTAGGAGGGGCCATATCTAATTTATTTTTAGCACTTGGGTTAGGTAGGTACAGAAAGATGATATCCCATTTTGCTGTTAGGGAACTCAAGGCACAAAGAAGTTAAAGGGCTTGTCTTAAATCATAAAACTAGTTAAAAACAATGTTGACTTAAAACCCTAGTCATCCTGGGGCCCCTGGGTGGCTCGGTCAGTTAAGTGTCTGACTCTTGATTTCAGCTCAGATCATGATCTCAGGGTTGTGAGATCCCCGTGTCAGGCTCTATGCTAGGCATGGAGCCTGCTTAAGATTCTCTCTCCCTCACCCTCTGCCCCCAAGCCCCTGCTTATGTGTTTTCTCTCTCAAAAACAAAACAAAACAAACAAACAAAAAAAAACCCTAGTCATCCTAACCAAAACGGGCAAAGGACTTAAACAAGTATTTCTCCAAAGAAGATACACAAACAACCACCAAGTACATGAAAAGATGCTCAACACTAACCAGTAAGGAAATGCAAATCAAAACTATGATGTACCATTTCAACCCATAATACATTTTAGAAAACAAGTGTTGGTAAAGATGTGGAAAAATTGGAACCCTCTTAATGGGAATATAAAATGGTGCAGATACTATGAAAAACTATAGCAATTCTTTGAAAAAGAAAAAAAAAAAAATCAAACACAGAATTACTATATGATCCAACAATTCCATTTCTAGGTATATTCCCAAAATAACTAAAAGCAAGGATTTAAACAGATATTCACACACCAATATATATAGCAGCATTATTCACAACAGACAAAAAGGGGAAAATCCAATCGCCCACTGACAGATGAATAGATAAACAAGATGTGGTATAAAAATACAATAGAATATTACTCAGCCCTAAAAAGAAATGAAATTATGGGGCGCCTGGGTGGCTCAGTTGGTTAGGTGTCCAACTCTTGATTTCAGCTCAGGTCATGATCTCGGAGTTGTGAGATAGAGCACTGTGCTGGGCTCCATGCCAGGGCTCTGTGCTGGGTGTGGAACCTGCTTGGCATTCTCTCTCCCTCTCCCTCTGCCCCTCCCCCAACCCCCCCCCAAAAAGAAAAAAAGAAATGAAATTGTGGTGCGTACTACAAGGATGAGAACCTGAGGACATTATGCTAAATGAAATAAGCCAGACACAAAAGGACAAATACTATGTTAATTTCACTTATATAAGGTAACTAAAACAGAGAAATTCATAGAGACACAAGGTAGAATGGTGGTTACCAGTGGCTGAAAGGAGGGGAAAATAAGGAGTTCTTTAACGGACAGATTTTCAATTTGGGATGATGAAAAAAGGTTCTGTATATAGTGGTGATATCAGCACAACAAGGTGAATATACTTAATGCCACTGAACTACACACTGAAAAATAGTGTATTGATTCCACTAATTTCAATAGTTTCCAAACCTGTTTTTTATTACAATTGGAGGTCTCTTTTTAAAATTCCAAAGCCTAGGCCATACTCCCAATGTAAAACACGGGCATCAGTATTTTTTGAATCTCAACATTATTCCATATCCCAACAAGTTTCACTACTGCATTATACTATATTTCTGTAGCTCTCAAAATAACATTTTTAATTTCTTAAATTTATAGTTATTAACTTCAACATTAGGTATTCTGAACGTATCTCCATCAACAAGATAACACCTTATCTGTGAATCTTGGATATACTTCTGCTCACTTAGTGAACACATTACTTATACACATTACTTATACTATAAAGAATACTTAGAAAACAATGATATTCTGGTTTACAGCTTCAAGTGTTCTGCAAGTACTCTTTATATTCCTATTATTTCCCCAATATAAGAAATTTTTAGGTGTTCTGTTTTACTACTTCCTATCACTTTAAGATGACGTAGGTAGAGGAGCACTTGGGTGGCTCAGTTGGGTAAGCATCTGCCTTTGGCCTAGGTCATCATCCCAGGCCCCTGGTCAGGGGTTGGACTTCCTGCTCAGGGGGGAGACTGCCTGCTTCTCCCTCCTCCTTTGTCCCTCCTCCTGCACGTGCATGGACATGCACACACTCTAATAAAGAAATAAATAGAATCTTAAAAAAAAAAAAAAGATGTAGGAAGAAAAGATACAGTTGGTCTACAGGGTCCAAAACCTGTCTCATTTTTCATGCCCTGTAATCCTGCTCCAACACTGGCAAGCTACATGACCTTGGATAAGTGACTTAGCCTCTCTGTGCCTTAGATTTAGCAATTGTAAAACTGGAATAACAAAGCTGTAAGAATTGAGTTAATGTTAAGCCCTAATTCTAAACACAGCCTGGTGAGTTCTGCTTAAGCAAAGGTTTCTCCCCCTTCAGAAACAAAACTTGCCTATTATTATTCATAACTAAAACCAACAGTTCAAAAGGACAGACTTATAGGAGTCTATGGCAAAAATCATGTAAGAAATGATAGTAAGAAAAGCTTACCAGAGAGGAAAAAAGAAGGAAGTCTTAGCACTTAATTTTTCTCATAAATGAGGGGCGCCTGGGTGGCTCAGTCGGTTAAGCGACTGTCTTCGGCTCAGGTCATGATCCTGGAGTCCCAGGATCAAGTCCCGCATCGGGCTCCCTGCTCAGTGGCGAGTCTGCTTCTCCCTCTGACACTCCCCCCTTCATGTACTCTGTCTCATTCTTTCTCTCTCAAATAAATAAAATCTTTAAAAAAAATTTTTTTTCTCAATAATGTTTCTGGAAAGTATGAGAATACAGAAAACTGATCATGCAAATCCTCACGACTCAAGCATCAAGAGAAATTTCATGGGTCATAAGTAATATATTTATCACCACTTAAGATTTTAGAAAATAGGATGCATAATCATCTTGATGAGACATTAACAACAGACCAACATAGGCTGCAGAGAGGCAAAAAAAAAGTAACTATGCCCAACTGGACAAATAGTGGGTACCTTGACATAAAGGTGAAGGTTTCCCCTATCTTTGAGATTCTAGATCACACTCAAATTTTAGCACATGGGGTGCCTGGGTGACTCGGCTGGGTGTCTGACTCTTGGTTTCAGCTCAGGTGGTGGTCTCAGAGTGGTGGGATCAAGCCCCACATTGGGCTTCTCATGCTTGGTATGGAGCCTGCTTAAGATTCTCTCTCTCCCCCCTCCCTCTGCCCTTCCCACTGCTCGCACACTTGCACTCTTTCTAAAATAAATGGATAAATAAAAACTAAAAGAATTTAGCACACAGGGCACCTGGATGGCTCAGTTGGTTAAGCGACTGCCTTCGGCTCAGGTCATGATCCTGGAGTCCCAGGATCGAGTCCCACATCGGGCTCCTTGGTCAGCAGGGAGTCTGCTTCTCCCTCTGACCCTCCCCCCTCTCATGTTCACTCTCTCTCTCTCATTCTCTAATAAATAAATAAAATCGTTAAAAAAAAAATTTAGCATACAATTCCAAGAGGATTCGGAAGACCAGTTAGAAAATATCTTTTTTTTTTTTTTTTTAACGATTTTATTTATTTGAGAGAGCGCACGTGAGAGCACAGGCAGGGCTTTGGGGGTGGAGAGGGAGAGCAGGGAGCCTGACGTGGGGCTCGATCCCAGGACCCTGGGATGGAGCCTGACGTGGGGCTCGATCCCAGGACCCTGGGATCATGACCTGAGCCGAAGGCAGAAGCTTCACTGACTGAGCCACCCAGGCACCCTAGTTAGAAAGTATCTTCTACCAATAAACCTTATACCAAGCTCAGCTGGGCTTAAAGCCCTAGAACAGCCAATATATACATGTGACTATTGAGCACGTGAAATGTGGCCAGTCCAAATGGAGATGTACTCTAAGTATATACATTAAACTTCAAAAACTTCTTTAAAAGTAGTAAAATATCTCAAAAAAGTAAAATATCTCATTAATATTCTTTGCATAATTAATTACATGCTAAAATGATGTTCTGGATATACTAAGTTAAATATATTTATCTCACCTGGGTTTTTGTTTTTACCTCTTTTAATATGCCTACTAAAAGGTTTAAAATTACATATGTGACTCACATTGTATTTCTACGGGACACTGCTACCTGAGAAGGCAGGAAGAAAGAAAATGAGTCCTTACAAAACGTAATGATGATTGCTCTTAGCTTCCCTAGAAGTTCAAGTTTTCAGAGGTATTGAGGGACCCAACCAAAGGACATCCTAAAGCTATATAAAATGGTTCATAATGTATCTCCAGAGGAAACTTAAATCTTGTATTGCTCACATTTAATTAAAATATTAGAGATAAAAGGACTGTGTAAAAGCCACAGGTGCAGAAGATAAATAGAGGTTTATGGGTGAAATTTAAAGTATATTCTTTCATCTATTGCCTTACAAACAAAAACAACCTTGACCAACTTCTTTAGTAAAGCTTCTAAAGTATTATTTTAATTATAAGTGTAAAGGCTCTGGTGTAAATAACACCATCCAAAAGAACTTTCTGCAATGATGGAAATACTCTGTATCTATATTACCCAATACTCTCTATCTGTAATACCCACTAGTCACAGAAGTACTTGAAATGTAGCCAGTGAAACTAAGAAACAATTGTAATTTTACTTTTTTAAGTAACTGAAATTTAAATAGTGGCTACTATCCTGAACAGCACAGTTCTAAAACGTCTTTAAAATAAAAAAACAGGGACACCTGGGTGGCTCAGTCTTTAAGCATCTGCCTTCGACTCAGGTCATGATTCCAGCATCCTGGGATCAAGCCCTGCATTGGGCTCCCTGCTCGGTGAGAAGCCTGTTTCTCCCTTTCCCACTCCCCCTTGCTTGTGTTCCCTCTCTTGCTGTCTTTTTCTCTGTCAAATAAATAAACAAAATCTTAAAAAAAATAAACAGGGATTAAAATTCCTTATTTTGCCCTAATATTCTAGGTACAATTAACTCTATAAAATACTTAGGGATATACTCCTCTCCTTCCTGTGAACTTTGCCTGCTTCATCCCACAAGACCAAAATCTCTTTCTGTGGGCCAGGCTCTTTGCTAATACTTAACCCTTAATTCCAGAACCCAAAATAAGGGCATAGAACATACAGAACCTGGGGCGCCTGGGTGGCTTAGTCAGGTAAGCATCTGACTCCTGATTTTGGCTCAGGTCATGATCTCAGGGTCGTGGGATCAAGCCCCACATTGGGCTCCACATTCAGTGCAGAATCTGCTTGAGATTCTCTTCCCCTCCTCCTCCTACACACACACACACACACACACACAAGTGCACGCGCGCTCTCCCTTTCTCAAATAAATAAAATCTTTAAAAAAAAAGAACATACAGAACCAGATATCTGATCCAATTTCCTTTATGTTATATTCAGCAAAGATTTATTCTATCCTATTTATATACACACACGTGATTATACACACACATATATACATGATACATAGATATCCTATATTGCCTTTTAAAATTGAAGTTAAATAGTAAAAATCTCAAAGCAGATTTACCAACTGAACAATATGTTTTTCCATAGAAATTAATTATATGGCTATATCTGTAGGTGAGGGAACAGAGTAAAATTAAAGTATATACTAAATGTTCCCTATTAATTCTCCCCTATACAATCTCAACTGCCACTTAATTAGCACACCTCCTATGTGAATACATAGTGTAAGATATTAGACTAGCAGTCTTAAAAGAAAAAATCCTTATTAATATCTTTCTACTCTGTGTATCTTCCTATAAGCATTTAAAATTCTTACTAAATATACAAACTTAACCGGCCACTCAGCTAAGCTGCTATAATAGATTCAAATGACAAAAAACCAACCAAACACAAACTTAGGTTCTTCTTCAAAATAATTTGATCCTATTGTATACTCAAACATCACATGTTTGTAATGTCTTTTTACTAAGAGACTACTTAAAACCTACAGTAAGTCATTGGTATTTATTATAGCCATTTACCTGTGGTTTCACTAGCAAACACAGCGACTGCATCTGATCTAGTTTCCTACACTGTAGGAAAACATCTAAACTGTTAAGACAAAACACTGGTCGTTCTTTTAACAATACCTGAAGATGGTAGATTTAAAAGTAATTCTTTTAAATTTCTTTGTGTTAATTACCCTAATAACATCTTAAATTTCTGTGGTTAATTACCTATACAGTTGAGGGGTTCTTTACAGCTAACCTAGCTCTACCACTAGATTTAATTCCATGTCGTCTCTTTCAGTCCCTGAAGGTTGTTATAGTTAATCAGACAATTAGCTACATTGAAATTCAGATTATTAGAAGATGAGAATCTATATTTAATGGGGATAAAGGGAGGAAGAATAAAGAAAAGGTCAGGAATATTATTTTCTCCTTTGTTCAAATGAAACCAGCTTCACAATACCAATTTCCTTGACAATTGTGTTCTTTTAAGATTTTATTTATTTATTTAGAGAGCATGTACAAGAGAGCCCACAAGTGGGGGGAGGGGCAGAGGGAGAGAAAGAGAGAAAATCTCAGACTCCCCACTGAGCACATAGGCCCTTATGGGGAGCCCTAAGTGGCCAATCTCAGGACCGTGAGATCATGACATGAGTCGAAATCCAGATGGGTCACTTAACTGACTGAGCCACCCACGCGCCCCAGACAATTGTAATTCTTTTTAAGAATGTTAATACAAGTTCTTGGGGCATCTGGGTGGCTCAATCAATTAAGCATCCGATCTTGATTTCGACTCAGGTCATGATCTCAGGGTTGTGAGGGGGAGCCTGCTTAAGATTCTCTCACCACCCCCCAATCCCCCTGCCCGCTCTGTCTTTAAGAAAAAAAAAAAAAAGCTTATGCAAGTTCAACAAAAAGTGACTTGATCAGTAAACAAAAACAGTATGTATGATGCTTAATGGTTTAGCTTCATAATAGGCTAGAAATACAATTTATAATCCAATTGTTATCTACCTTCCTAATATCATTCCACTGAATTCAATGGAAAAGTAAGTAGTCCCAAACCGTAATTAAAAGCAGTTGAGAGACTTATCTGCTTGATTTTTCTACTTGTTTTTCTAAAGGGAGGGGAGGTAGCAGGGAAGCTCCTATGAAAAAAGGTTTGAGGGAGAGCATTTATCTGTCCTGGATAGAATCAGTTTTGTACAACTATCCTTCAAGAGTAACTCAAAAGAGCATATACTATTTCTAGTACCACTCCACTAATAAAACACAATTTGAATTTAGTTCCCCTTCTAAATGGGTCAGCCCACAGAAAAACACTACTGCTCAATTACGTTATGTAAATAACAAGCAGAATCTATTGGATTCATGAAAATCTCCAGTATGAAAAGTTGCATCTTCTATTAATAACAGCCCATTAAGAGAGCTTCTTTCATGAAGAGAAATAAAGATACTTCCAGTATCTTACATGCCT
The DNA here is from genome assembly GCF_002201575.2 of Neomonachus schauinslandi. Classification (NCBI taxonomy): domain Eukaryota; kingdom Metazoa; phylum Chordata; class Mammalia; order Carnivora; family Phocidae; genus Neomonachus; species Neomonachus schauinslandi. The sequence continues at coordinate 25,979,322 of NC_058417.1, forward strand.
CACTGAACACATTCATTTACCTCTACGTCTTTGTGAAACACCTTCCATATAGACAGCAAAAGAGCACAAAGAGAATGGTACAAGTGAATGCAAAATACTGGCCACAAAATTTGGGGAGCTAACAAGCAAAGGCAAAAATAGTAACTACCTTAGTAGATAAAGGCTAAGGGGAAGAAACCAAGATGCAAACTGAATCAAACCCACAGAATCCCAGAAAGGCACAGAAGTGAAGACACTGGTAGATCTCTGAAGGTGGATGCATGGTGTAACAAAAAACAAAAAGAATGAAAGTTCAAATGAGTAAGTCAGACTCCTAGACCCACTTCTCTATCCTGTAGACAGGCTCTTTATATTACTGATCCAGATCAGTAGAAAACTTAGAAGTTCACTTTGAATTGGATGAAACAGGAATTCTGCACTTAAGAGATACCAACCTCTGACATAGATAATTAAATGACAAAAGAGATAATCATAACGCTGAAGAAAACAAAAAGATATAGAGGAAATGGAATATAATTCTAATACACTATATGGCTCGGCTACAAATAATATTTATATAATCATAATATATACAACAGATATTGTTTTTACCAACTCTTATAACCTTACTGGCAAGATAAGAAATGAAGGGAGAAGAGTGTATACAAGTGGTTGGCATGGGGGGAGGAGTGTAAAATAGTTAAATCATCAAACAAAGTCAAGAGATTAGGGGCACCTGGGTGGCTCAGTGTGTTAAGCGTCTGACTCTTGATTTCAGCTCAGGTCATGATCTCAGAGTCATGGGATCGAGCCCACATTGGGCTCCACACACTTGGCACAGAGTCTGCTTGAGATTCTCTCTCTCCCTATCCCTCTCCCCCTGTTTGCACTCTCTCTCTAATAAATAAAATCTTAAAAAAAAAGTCAATAGATTAATACTGAATAACTGAAATAACTGAAAACTCAAGAATCAGCATGTTATTTGCTTTTAAATTTTTAAATAGGTAAACTAAAAGTTAAAAGAATTAAAAGGGAATGCCTCTCAGGAGCACATCTAGTATTTGGTGCTCAGATGGCAGCTTTTAATCATTTTAGATCTCAGTTATCTGCTTGACTTCTTAAAACTGTATTAATGTGGGGGTGCCTGGGTGGCTTAGTCGTTAAGCATCTGCTTTCAGCTCAGGTCATGATCTCAGGGTCCTGGGATCAAGCCCCACATCGGGCTCTCTGCTCAGTGGAAAGCCTGCTTCTCCCTCTCCCACTCCTCCTGCTTGTGTTCCCTCTCTCGCTGTGTCTATGTCAAATAAATAAATAAAATCTTTAAAAAAACAAAAAAAATTAAAAACTGTATTAATGTATATGCTGAACACTGCTGATTACCAACCTGACATTTATTTCCCCTTCTTCTAATTGCCTACTTCATGTCTCTTCTCCATTTCTTCTCACTAACCAGAAGCCTTATTTCGTTCAGAGTGGCAATGCTCCCATATAAAAAATATTTGTTTCTCTCAGTATAGCCAATGATAGGTCAGCTAAAGTCTCCAGGAAAGAACCTATTTTCTGATACAAGGGTCACCCCTTCTTGCTTTCTCCCTTCCTCTTCCTGCCTGAATTCACTGTGAGTGAAATCCGTAAGGGCAACACTCACAGAGACCATGTGGATGAAAGCTAAAAGCTAAAGATGACATCACAGAAAACTCCAGGGTACCAGAGTCCTTGATGACATCATTGAACAGACACACCAGTATTGGACTACCTACCTCCAGACTCCTTGCTACCTAGAAAAATCAATTCCTACATAAGCCAAGTAGTTAGGTGTTCTGTCTTTTGCAACTGAATTCATTCCTAACTTGTACAATGTTTTTGTTGACAGTAAAGGTTTATGTTCATTTTCAAAGAGGAAGAAAAAGAGCCTTGATTTGTTCAGGCTTATCTACTCATCCATTCTACTAAAACTAAAAAGAGAAGTTTGAAAAGACTCCAGAGTTACACGCTGAAAACAATGTGTACATAAGACATAAAGGATGGGGGCGCCTGGGTGGCTCAACGTCTGCCTTTGGCTCAGGTCATGATCCCAGAGTCCTGGGATCGAACCCCGCAGCAGGCTCCCTGCTCAGCCGGGAGTCTGCTTCTCCCTCTCCTTCTGCCCCTCCCCCCCCCACACTCATGGCTATCTCAAATAAATAAAATCTTTTTTAAAAAATACGAAAAAAAAAAAGACATAAAAGACGGCATCTCAACAATGATACAACATAACCAAATGTTTCCTTCATATCCTCACATCTTTCAGGGAAAACTAAAAAATTTCTTTTTCTCTCACATCCCATCTTACGGTTTCATCTTTCTTGAAGCCTCACTAATTTAACCAAGTGCTTAGGACCAAATCTTCTAAGAGATCGTATCTTATATCATATTTAAACCAAAGAGAACTGGGGAGCCTGGGTGGCTCAGTTGGTTGAGCATCCAACTCTTGATTTCGGCTTGGATCATGATCTCAGGGTCGTGGGACAGAGCCCCGAGTTGGGCTCTGCTTTTGGCAGGGAGTCTGCCTGGGATTCTCTCTCTCCTTCTCCTTCTGCCCCTCCCCCCTTTTCATGCATTCTCTCCCCCCCAAAGTAAGTAAATAAAAATCTAAAAATAAATAAATAAATACTGTAGCAATCTAAAGCTTTTAACTACACAGGAAAAGAAGTTATCTTAAAGTCTTCTGTGTCTCTATCTGCAACTACTCTACAAATTAGTGTCATAAATTTGCTTAATTCAAAGTTCAAGAAAATTACACTCTAAGAGTAAACATGTCTTATATAGAAAAACACAAATTTAAATTACTTTAAAGCAAAATTAGAGGTTTGGGAATGAGAAGCGTTAACTCAATCCAAAACACAACTACAGATCACTATCTTTAATAAGTATTAATATTACTTAATTTTAACAGAGTACTGTAGATATATCTGCACTACTATTAAAAAGATATACTTCATTGCTTAAGCCTCTGCTTTCACCCATTTTTCTATCGCCCCAAATAAAAATTTAGGTCACTAGACATCCAGCCTATTCCCACTTCAAGAAAATTCTTAAAATGCATAAAAGAAAGGGTGAAGTGGTCAAAGAAAACTGAATACTTATAGTACTTCGCTGAACTTAACTTCCTGCATATGTAAGACAGCTTGTTTCAGTCCACATTTTCTGTAAAGCTATAAAAATTAACAAACCTAAAGAAATGCTAAGAGTTTATATGAGATAGCTTACCTTTTATTTATAGGTTTTTCATCTTTTTCATAAGGCTTTACAAACCATTTGCCAATGCGTACAAAGTTCCGGTTCATTAAACACCGTTCCAACAGATTGTGAACTGCTTTAAATAGCAGAGTACGACATTCATAGGAAAGTCCATTCTCCCACACTCCATCTTCCTCTTCTACAAGAGAAATGAAAGAAACAAAAAGTAAAGTAGTGGCACTATATCTACTCAGAGCCAAGTAAAAAGTGTTACAGTTTAAATTCATAAACACTACTACACCTACTACATAAACCCAACTAAACCTCAGAATATTGAGCTACCACCACTTCAATATATCTAAACATTAAGATATCAGGTTTCAAAGTTACTCCATAAGGAGTAAAATGCGCAAGTGTCATGTATTCCATTAAAGTACCTGAAAATTATTTTCCCACTGCATAAAAAGTCAATGATATATTGCAAACATACTGATTTGGTTTCTGTATCAATGCAAAGAACATTTGTATAAGCTGGGAAACATTAAAGACACGCTATACCTAAGATGCCAATTTCTAAGCTGGCTCACTTGTTACTTTGTCCTAATTCCTCCAGTCATTCAGCCTGCCAAAAAAAACTAGCCAGTTAATAATTAACTCAAAAAATGTTATGTCCATCAGCATTCTAATCCATGACTCAACTATAAAAATAAGTGATGAATAAAAAGGAAGCTTTTGGCACAGAGCCTAACAAGCGATGCACTGTGCCACCTTCGATCTCATTTCAACCAAATGATTCCCATTACTCTTCAATATAGGATCCTCTACTTGAGGAAGAAATTTTAAAATATAAAGACTTAAATTTTTTTTAAAAGATTTTATTTATTTGACAGAGATAGAGTGAGAGAGCACAAGCAGGTGGAGAAGCAGAGGGAAAGGGAAAAGCAGGCTCCCCGCTGAGCAGGGAGCCCAACACGGGGCTCTATCCCAGGACCCCAGGATCATGACCTGAGTGGAAGGCAGACGTTTAACGACTGAGCCACCCAGGTGCCCCAGAAGTTCAATTTAAAATTTAAGTCTTTAGGGGTGTCTGGGTGGCTCAGTCGGTTAAGCATCTGCCTTCCGCTCAGGTCATGATCCCGGGCTCCTGGGATGGAGTCCAGCACTGGGCTCCCTGCTCAGTGGAAAGTCGGCTTCTCCCTCTGTCCCTCCCTCTACTCGTATTCTCTCTCTCTCTCAAATCAATAAATAAAATCTTAAAAAAATAAATAGAACTTCTAATACAAAGTTATAACTACCCTACTAACTATACGACCTCAATTTTGCCAGCCCATCTATTAACCACTTTAAGTTAACTTACCAAAAAAATGTTAACATAGTTACTCCTAGATAAGTCTAGAAGTAGTTCAAAAAAGTTTATTCTCTATCCATTTCATATCTTTAACAAAGCATCCAATGAATTCTGCTACAAATGATACTTAGTCTTTTAACTTATTATTTCAAATATAATTTAGTATCATTCCATAGCCTGTATACTTTTTATAAACATTTTATAAATATGGGTCTTTCAATATAAGTAAAAAATAAATGATAAAACCTTAATTCAACACTAAAAATGTCTACACTATACCCATAGAATAATAAACTATGATGCTTTTGAATAAAAGCAGAAGCATGTATTAAGATTATATTCATAATCTACACAACAAATGGACAGACTAAACATTAACTAAAAAGCATAATGACAGTGGACTTTAACTGCACTACAAATTTGTGGCACTACAAAGGTTAATATTGATTTTATGTTGTTCTTTAAAGTGTTTCCTAAATTAGTCAAGTCTTTCAAGTCAACTAATTACTTTTCCAAAAAGGCAGGCTTTAAAAAAAAAAAATGATGTAAGCTTTAAAAAAATGACAGTACTTGAGAGTTGGAATAATTTTAAATCATTAATATTAAGCATTAATTTTAAAGGAAAAGAGGTTTTACATTCTATTATATTGTAGACCACCTTATATATGTCTATATAAGCCAAAACTTCACAAGTTTCACTTTATTAAAGAAAACAGTAGTCTAGGAGAAAAGGGAAATGGCACACAGTGACTTCACTTTCATTATTTAAGGATCTAGATCACAAGTACATTCGTGAGTTGCTGAGAGAAAAAAAATAAATCTTAATCAATCTGCTTTCAGCCTAATCATAGTCATTTCAAAATTAGTCACATTAAGAGTTTTACCTCAAATTGTGATCTGATTACTAAAAATATGCATGTTTTTAATTTCCAGTTATGCTGGGAATATCTCCCAGTTCTTCACTTCTTTGTAATCTATTTAGTATACTTTATTTTTATTTCCTTCTCAAAAATCCTTACCTTCTGAGAAGCACAATGGTTGTAACATTTGTCCTATACAACAAACGTTTACCAAAATCTTTTTAACTAGTTTTAAGTTTTAAAGCCACAAGATCCAAGACATAGAGTTGTTACATTACATATCAAAGTTGCTCAGTCTCTATAAACTTTAATTATCAGAAAATTATTCACTTAAAACTTAATAATGAATTTGTCTTCTTCCCACAAAGAGTAAATAAAAAAGTCTTTGGAATAGTAAAAGCCTGTAATACAATAATTTGCATACATTTTTTACATAAAATTCTGAAGATTTTTATTTTAAAAATCTATCTCAGTTAAACCTGAAGTTAAATGATTTAAGAATACTAAATATAGTTTAAAAATTTCATCAGTACTAATTTTCAAGCATTTCTCCCTCATTGCTCTAAAGTTTATCTAGGGAAACTCTAGTTCTAGGGAACTTAATGCTTTTATCTAGAGAAATTTAGGTGAACTTAATCCTCATTTTACATTATATCCTCAAACACCCACAATTTTCATTAACACTAAATGGGAGTTATGCATAAAACAAAGAAGAAAGGACACCTGTAAGGATTTTCTAAGCCAACAAATATCAAGTATATCTTCACCTATATAGCAAATAACTAAGCAACTATTATACTAAAGCAACAATTTCATTTTTCACTGCTGAGGAAATAAGTCCTAATAACACTCAATGAAAAGCCTGAAGATTTGTTGTTGTTGTTTTTGGTGTTTGGGGGCGGGGGGGGGGTCACCTAGAAATAAGAGTCTACTCAGCCAATCTTCTAATAGCCTGTTATAATAACCATAGCAAAAGTACTTCTCTACATGTGTATTCAGATATGAAAAGTGAAATGGTACAACCAACCCACCCAAGATAGTGATATGCACCTCTTACACTAATTAAAACCAGTCCCTGAATCTCAACACCAGTATCATAATAGAGAAGGGAGGTAGAAGGGAACATATAGCAAATCTTTACCTAGCTCTTTTAAATTTAATCAACCATAGCCTAATGGAAAAAGTCTGCTTAATGCATTTAAATAAATGTTTTTCTCCTCTTGTATCTGTATCCCCAGAGAAAATAGGTTCAAATTTTGTTTATAGTAATTTTCCATTAGAACTTTTTTTTTTTAAAGATTTTATTTATTTATTTGACAGAGAGAGACACAGCGAGAGAGGGAACACAAGCAGGGACAGAGGGAGAGGGAGAAGCAGGCCTCCCACTGAGCAGGGAGCCTGATGTGGGGCTCGATCCCAGGACCCTGGGATCCTGACCCGAGCCGAAGGCAGATGCTTAATGACTGAGCCACCCAGGCGCCCCTCCATTAGAACTCTTAGCATTAGAACTCTTCATCATTACCTGAAAAATTTTTACAAAATATTTGAAAACAATGCAAAAGTTCAAATGCTAAATTTGATTACCATAAAATATTTTCCTGAGGATACAGATTATAGTGATGACAAACTATGTGATAGGTCATCAAAATAATTCTGTCACTATAGGGGGAAAAAAATGAAAAAGCTGACACACCCAGTACTCGTAGTCAACATTTTTCTCAAAACTGACATCTTTAAATATCTCCACAGTAATAAACCAGTAAAAATGGACTCTTTTCCTAAATAATTCTGCCAAGCTTTTAAAACACAACATATACTAATGAATAATGAATGGGTCAAAAATGATAGAAAATGAGAAATGTTTAAATGTCTAATTCAGTGTTTGTCTTAAATAATTGCCCATTCATAGCCATTCATTCAACAAATATTACTCAGAGCCTTAGGCTGGCAGCATCACTGATCTATGGCAAAACCTGAAAAACTCTGGTTTAAAAATCCACTGAGTATATGTTGGTGATTATCTTTGATTTGAAGATTTAAAAGATATATGCTCTTGCTCAAAATGGGCAGTACACAGAAGAAATATGACAAATAAAAGTGTTCCTAGAAGACTAGTCAATACAAAAAGTTCGTCACAAGTAAACTATGGAACAGAAGATAGAAATGAATTAACTCGCTTCATGCACACAATTTATTTTTATTTGGCTGACACTAGATTCCTATACTTGGCTGCTATTTATCTGTTTGTCAATCCTGTTAAAGCTGCCACTTAAGGTTAAATTCCACTATAATATCCTTCAATAAAAGAATCTAAAATTAAATTCTAAGAGCAACCAATGGCCCATTTAGTTTGACAGTATTATGATGAAATTCTGGTATAATGAAAGTATTTGGACAAGTTGCTAAAATCCCATATATACACCACAGGAGCCAGAAAAAATAACAAATATTTTTAGCCCTGAGTCTGTTTTTTTAGTCTCAAGGTATCAGTTTTCTCAGAGTCTCATCACAGTCTAGCTTGCTATGATTTTTTTTTTTTTTAAAGATGCAACCTCAGGAGAGGGAGTAGTTTTTATTTTTATTTTTGTTTTAAGGGAAAGACTAAAAGCCAATAATGACAGCAATAAAATTCCAAAAAGGTTAAAGCACAAAAGAAAAATACCCAGAAAACTCTTCTCCATCAAGGACACACTAATGGTAATAAAACAATCCTGGCTTTGATGCAAACTAATAGTACACTTAAAAGAACCAGTCCTACCTATTATATAGAGACTTGTGAGCAGAGGAATTAAGTTAAAATTTTCCCAGAACCGATTTTACACCTCTATCATACAACCACTAAATGAGGTCTGCTACAAATTTTAAGTTAAAAAAATATATATAAATAAATAAAATTTAAAAAGCTGTAATCAGAGAAAAGTTTTGTTCCCTAATCCTTCTTCTATCAAACCATATTAATTCAACTCTCCATTCTCTCAGAGGAAGCAGACCAAAAAGTTAAAAAAAAAAAAGTTTTTGACTTTGGGATTCAAGGGATATTTCGAACAAATCTCTTCCTGGAATGTTAAAGTTAGGCAATACTAGTTAGCAAAAATCCTAACCCAAAAATCATTAGGTCTTTGCAAATCACTAAACAGTGCTGACTACTACTGCTACAAAACAAGTACTGAGGGTTTAAAGTGTGTATCAAATTAGATTTGTTTTGCTATAACAGATTTTTACCAATTAGCAATAACGTAAGTTTACATTCTGTTTCTACACCTTGAAAAGAAAATGACCTAAACACATGCTACATGATATTCAGACAGGCAAAATTTAAAATGCACTACAGAACCTGATCAGATTCTTCAGAACTATCAAGATCATCAAAACAAGGCAAGTCTTAGAAAATATCACAATCTGGAACAGCCTAAGGAGACATGACAACTAAATGTAGTATCCTGGATGAGAACATAGGACAGAAAAAGAACTCTGGGTAAAAATAAAGGAAATCCAAATAAAGTACAGGCTTTAGTTAATACCAGCATATCAATATTGGTTCATTAGTTGTGAAAAATGTACACAATATGTGATATTAACAATAAAAGAAGCTGGGTGAGGGTTATACAGGAACTCACTATACGATCTTTGCAAATTCTATGTAAATCTAAAACTATTTTAAAATTAAAAGTTTATTTTTTAAAATACACTATGGATGACACAAAAGAAATAAGGGGGTTGAGCAAAGGCAATTCTGTACTTTTATCACTGGATATTTCAGTTAATAAGAAAAACAGAATTCTAATCTTTGCAAAGTAGAATGCCTTCACTCTTTCGCTCATCAAGAAGGGAAATAAAACCATAATCACAAACATTTCAGTAACAAGATGAGGTAGGTGCTGAACCAAACAGAAGGGCACTGCCTGTGCCTGCAAAAAGCAAGCTCATACTAAATTAACCAGCTTTTTAGTTACCACCTGGGTCCTTCCGGTTCCCTTTTCCTCAGTGCTACACCTCCACTTGGAACTCAGGATTGCCTCCTGCAGCTGATGCCACCCCTACTGTCCAGCTGCTCTCTTCTCAGGGGAGCTTAAAAGAAGGGAATAGAGTGCCACAGATGGGAAGAAATGAAAAAGGGGTTAGCTAGAGAGACAGAGGCAGACTAATTATCCCAAAAGGGAGGCAGACGGTGTCCCTGGAGCAAAGAAAAGGGCGAGACAAACATACTCCATCTGAAAAGACCTTATTATTCTTTAAGATATGTCTGATTTAAGTAACAACATTCTAAAGTAAATGACAAGTTGGGGGGAAAAAAAGGTAAAACATTACATAAATACCACTGACTACACATATTGTTTAAAACAGTACAGAAGAGGCTTTGGAATGGTAATTACGATTATACATACTACTCCTAATATATTTTGCTTTGCTATTTCAATTGCTTTCACTCTGATAAATGTTTTAAAGTTAATTATCATTCAATGGCATTCAGCAAAATCTAACAACAATTAAAACCTAATCTTCCAAAATTATATTCATTCACATTCAAGATCAATATTTTAAATTACAGGTATTACCATTTTTTAAAAATTATGCAAAAAAGCAAAGTTAAACTACAGAAGCTATTTTTTAAACTGTAGCCCAGTTTTAGGAGAAAACATATTTAACTCATAACATGAATCTAGAGGGAAAAATCCACATAGTGTTTTAATATACATCAAAACAGCTCACATTTAATTTTAACAGACTTTCAAAATACTAGTCTTATGATGGTAAAACTAAATACTACACATCTGTTAAAATTATCTTTGATTCTACAAAATGTATTACATGAAATTTGGAAGAAAAGTGGTCTGTTCAAATGCTCTGCCAACTTTATTAATACTGAAATCCCCAAGTCAGCATTATAGTTTATCAACTAGTTTATATAGTTTATAGTTTATCAATAACATTAAAACAGTCTCCAAACATTTTAGTTAAGGTGGTCTTTATGACCACTTAAAAGAATAAAATAACTCCAGCATACCAAAGTGAATGGAAGAAAAAAGCCAGCAAGCTTAATAAAGAAATTTCATATCCTGACATATATATATATCATATACTTGTACATACACATACATATGTAAACACATCACTTTACATATTTAGAACTACAATGCATACTCAGAACTAAGGACTAATATCTCCAGCAGGGATCTTATTAGAAAAGCTAGCAAAGCTAGAAAGCATTTATCATAAAAGAATTGTAATCACTCTCAAAGATTAGCAGTGAAGGGTTTGTTCATTAGAAGGTAAAAGGAACTATCAAAACAAATGTAACACATACATTCCTACAGAAACATTAGTCTTACTAAGAGCTTGTTTAAGACGGTCACCTGGATTACATTACATCCAAAAATAAAATAGGTCTTACAGGTCAAATGGACAGTAATAGAAACTTCAGAGTATTCAATTTCAAATAAGAATGCTTTTTTAAGTTATCAAAAAATCCTTAATTTACCTGTCAAGAATCATTACCAAACATCTTGCTGAAGTCGTTGGTACCTTGCAGCAAATAACTAATCATTTACATTCCTATCACCAAAGATTCAGTTAACATGGACTCTTAAGAGTCTAAAGGAAACACAAGCTTCAGTGACTACATGAAGAGCTACAGTTTCTCTTTCTAAAGTAACATTTGGTCATAAAAGTCAAGAAATTAAGATAGAAGTAGTCTTATTGATAGGTTCATAATAAAATTATTTTTGTGTAACTTTTCAGAGTATGATTCCATGTCCTATAAAAGCTAAACAAGTTGGGAGCGCCTGGGTGGCTCAGTCGTTATACGTCTGCCTTCGGCTCGGGTCATGATCCCAGGGTCTTGGGATCAGCCCCGCGTCGGGCTCCCTGCTCAGCGGGAAGCCTGCTTCTCCCTCTCCCACTCCCCCTGCTTGTGTTCCCTCTCTCGCTGTGTCTCTCTGTCAAATGAATAAATTAAATCTTTAAAAAAAAAAAAAAAGCTAAACAAGTTGGCACTAGTCTCATTTTAGTGAGTGTTTGAAGGAACAGTATCTAAAACAAAAGAATCACTCTCCAAGAATAACAAAATTAACATATGCTTTCATATGTTAATGTAACAACAATTAATAACAAAATAAATATATACCTTGGGAAAAAACACATGAGAAAGTTACAGTATTTCTAGATACTCCTACAACTGTCTGCATAATCATAAGGAAGAGAGCAGTGGCAGAATGGACTCAAATGGTGAATTACATGTGCCTGCAAATTACTTTGTTAGCAACTTTATGCTCCCCCATTTCATTTTTCTTAGGTAACAGGCCTTCCCTGTGCCCTGTCTGCATGAAATTCACAAGGAACCTGGCTGGTGAAAGAACAGTTACTTAAGGCTAAAACCTGACATAATATGGATAATTTAAGTAAAATAAAATAACCACAGTGAAATATAACAGTAAGCTCAATTTTTATCTGGCTTCACACTTAATAGTGTTTCACACACACACAAAAATCTTAATTTGTAATATAAATGATTTTTAGAAAAAGTATACAATGTTGCTATATATCATTAGTTAGAAATAAGTTGCTTTCACCTGACAAGTCATGGTGAATAAGGTCAGCAAAATTGGGGTCTTCACCCCACCAAAATATCCACAATTCTCTTCTTCCAGGTCTTTGATCTCGCCGCCAAACACCAAGTACATCTGCCTTAAGGCAGCGACTAAAACTGCTCAAAATGGGGTCTTCCTCTGTCACCGGAAACAGAATAGGGGCAGAAGTTGGGCCTTGCCATACATATCTTTTCCATTTAATTCCCGTCAAGTCAGCCTAAAGAAAAGAAAGCATGATTATTACTGCATATTCATTCAAAGTCAATAGTAACTCTTTTTTTTAATTAAAGATTTTATTTATTTATTTGACAGAGAGAGAGACAGCGAGAGAGGGAACACAAGCGGGGGAGTGGGAGAAGCAGGCTTCCCATGGAGCAAGGATGCAGGGCTCCATCCTACGACCCTGGGATCATGACCTGAGCCAAAGGCAGACGCCTAAAGACTGAGCCACCCAGGCGCCCCAATAGTACTCTCTCTTAAAGCCCCTTATTTCACTGAGACATTACAATTTTTCAATATATATTAAGATGTTAAAGCAGATTGACCAAAAAAATGATTCTTTGATCATTCAACCAAAAATTTAAGGAAAGGAACAAAAACAGCTAAAATATTAACATTGACATGTCACTGAATAGCAATAAATGTGTCCCAAAGAAAAATAAAAGAAACTTAACAATGTTAAATATAAACATGTACTTTAATACTGCACACGTAGTTTTGTTCCAACTGGTCACGTTTACTCCCTGGTGTCACACTTGTAACAGAAAATTAATTTTTAAAGACTCATCATTTCATGTTTATAGAAGTGATGGCTCTAATGAAATGTGAAAATAGTTAAATGTGAAAAAATTGTTAGTTCTTCACAAAGCCCTTTTAGGAAAAGTGAAATAGGTGCTCACAAAGAACTGTCAGATTTGTACTAGTCTATTTTCAAAGAACCTGATCCTAAAAGTACCAAAAATAGAGTCAGAGAAGACAGAAATGTAAAACCTGCTGTTATGTTCTCCTGCATCTGAAGAGATGCTGATTAATGGACATTGTACAAGAAAACATTTTACAAGAGAGAAGGGCATTAAAAATCCCAATTTGGCACAGTGAAAGAAATTCAACAGAGGGAATTCAGTAATTCTTTAACTTAAGAGGTGCAAAGCATAAGGTGCCAAAAATGAAACTGCTGATACATGACTGGCAGTTTACACTTGCCAACTAGTTGTGCTCCGCCCACTCAGTTCACTTACCTATCACATACTCTCTTAATATTTCTCCTAGCACACAAAAAATACAGTCACCGAAACTTTACATCATGGATGAAGCTAAGCTACTGTCCAATTGAGGACTAAATATTTGCAACAGTTGGTAGTTTTCAAAGTCTTAACTGTGGATGTTCCCAGAACTGGGCCAACCTATACAATTGTCATTCCTGCATCCAGCTTCCCTAGACTTTTCAATAAAACGAGGAGCAGCCTGCCCAAGCATTCTAAAAATGCAAGGAAAACAAATACAAAAAAAAAAAAAATTAGTGCAAAACCATAGAACCTCCTCCATTAGTCCGTTTCACTCTCACACAAACATGTTCTAATAAAAGCAAGATGGCTAGAAACTGTCAAAATGGCAAACTTTTTTCAAAGTTTAAAGAGAAAACATATGAAATGGTTATCTACTGGTTTTTACAGAGAGATCTGAACTTATCGAAGGGAGAAACTAATCTTCTGTTAGCTTGACTCATTAGAAAATGTAAAAGGAAGAGAGATTTTTAGTACCTCAGTTCCGGTGTCCTGTTTATTGGGGGAAACCAAATTAACAGAGTGAGGAATAAAGACACTGGGAGAATGGCAATAATGGAAAGTGTTAAGAAGGGATACAGGGCCAACAAGGAGAAAAGCAATAGTTAAGCAAGAAACACAGAGGGAAATGTGAGTGTCCTGCCAGATAAGCAGCAGAAGTTGAAGACAAGACTACGGTGAGCAAGAGTCGGAAACAAGAAAAAAAAAAGCCAGCACTCCTAAACCAGAGCCTAGGATGGTGGGTGAGCGAACGTGTTTCCCGGGGTTGGTGCAGAGCTCCGCCGCCGCGTCGGCTCCGGCTGGGCCTAGCCTGGGGACTCGGGCATCTGGATCAGACCCGGACCCCCTCCCCCACGGCCCAAGGGCGCACCTCGCCGCCCCCTCCCCCACCGCCCCGCTCGCCGCGGCCCCCGCCCGCGGCCCCTGCACTCACCAGGCAGAAGAGGTTACAGTGACAATCTTCCAGGCTGGCCCCGTTCGGCACGAAGGAGGAACTCATCGTCCCTCACAGCAGCCGCCGCCGGCGCCACAACCCACCATCCGCCATTACCGCCGCCTCCGACCAGAGAGAGAAACACAGACACCGGGGAGGGCGGGGGGGTGGTGGTTGGGGGAGCGGTGGAAAAGGAGGCCGCCGGGCCGCCCGCCCTCCCCACCCACCCCCCCCGCCGCCGCGAGCAGCCCCCGCCGCCCGGCCGGCACCTAGCCGCCCGGGGCCCAGGGCCGGCGGGAGGGCCGCGCCGCGCTTGCCCCGCGGGACGGACTGCGGCCGCCGCGGAGCCCGCGGACGCTCGTCCCTCTCTGGGGGACAGAGGAGATATGTGCCCCTTCCACAAGAAAAAATAATAAATTAACACAATAAATAATTAAAATGGAGTCCGAAAGGGCAGAGCCCAAGCCCTGGAGGGTTCTCCCGGGCGGAGAGGCGCCCGTAGAGGGGCAGGAAGGGCAAGAACCGGGAGGGAAGCCCAGGCCCCCGGCCCGGCAGCGGCGATGTCCTTAAGCTCAGAATCTCCTCAGTGGCGGAGGTGGTGGCGGCGTCTGCGGGCTCAGACCATTCTCTGGCTGTGTCTTCGTGTCGTCCCTGGGCCAAGCCGGCCTAACGTCTGCTCTACTGCGGCCTCACCGCCCGGACGCCGTAGTCACCCCCATTTTGTGGGCCCAGCGGGCGGTGTTTTTCCCCCTTTAATCCGAATTCACGGGTTTTCCCTTCGCTTTAATGGCGGCCACAGGGACCAGCTCGCCCTCTCTGCTCGCCCATTGGCCGCCTTGAGGTCACGTGGGCCCGGGCTCCGTGGGGAGGAGGAGAGAGAAGGGAGTGAGAGAGGGCCGGGAAGCTTTCGGCGGAGGCGGTGAGCCCTGGGGACCGGACAGCCAGCTGGCGGCTACTAAGATAGCGCCATCTGCTGGGTACCCCAGCCAATGTAAGATGACCCCGGCTGAGGCCCTATCTTTCTCCTTGCCGGGGAATTTACGGTGCAGGAGGGTTCACATCACAAATCTGAGAATTAAGTGGAAATTAGTTTGATTTCGTCGGAAGAGAAAGTGTTGCAAAAATTCCCAGGCATTCTCACTCGCAAACCCCTGAGCTTGGGAGTCATAGAACTTGAACACTTAAAAGTTGTGAGATTAAGAAAGAAATGCATGAGAAACAATATAGCCTTATGGTTAATAGCCTAGGAGTTAGAGCCACACTTGCTTGGGTTCAAACCTTGAGTCAGTCAGTTGTGTCTCAGTTTTCCTCATTTGTAAAATGGGGAAAACATACATACGGGTGTTGTGATACCTGAGTTAATACAAATAAAACACATAGCCCAGTGCCTGGCACAGATATGCATTGCTAAGAGTTATCTATTATTGTTGTCATCGTTACCTCATAAGATTATTGTGAGGAATTGAACCAGTCAGTGTATGTAAAGTGCCACTAGTGTAATCTCCGTGAGAACCAGAACTTTGTTTTGCTTACCACTTAGTGCTTAAAAAAAGGTTCCTAGCACACAGTAGGTGCTTGGTATTTGTAAATTTACAAATGAATGGTAAGAAGTGGGAACCAAGTAAAATGTTACTTCCCTTTCCTATAAAACACTCCGTTCTTTACTAGGTTACACTTCAGTATATGAGTTCAAACATTTTCCCTGAGAGTTTTGGAGAGAGAGACCATGGGAAAGGAAGGAAGAAGGAAGGAAGGGAGGGAGGGAGAAGTAAAGGTGATTTAAAAGAAACATTAGTGAGTTAGGATTTACCATAATTTGACATCATAGTTGCCTTTGTAATATAAATGATGGACTGTTCCACATCACTTCTTTTTAAAGATTTTATTTATTTTATTTTCTTTGTTTTTTTTCTTAGATTTTATTTATTAATTTGACAGAGAGAGAAAGCACGAGCAGGGGGAGCAGGAGAGGGAGAAGCAGGTTCCCTGCTGAGGAGGGAGCCCAATGCGGGACTCGATTCCAGGACCCTGGGATCATGACCTGAGCTGAAGGCAGACGCTTAACCATCTGAGCCACCCAGGCGCCCCCAGGTCACTTCTTCAGCCATGGAATGAAAAGCATTCCTCATCCACCCATTCGTTCATCTATGATGATTAAGAGCCCAAATCTTGAAGCCAAAGCCTGTAGAAAAAGTTCTGCCATTCGTTTCAAAGTAAAATTTAGTCCAAAATGAAATTAATTTCTCTTACTTTCAGTTTTCTTATTGTAAAATGAGGATAATAAAAGTACTTTTCTCCTAAAGTGTCTGGTGAATGAAACAGTGTAGGTATAGGGCTTGCCACAGTGCTTACTAAATGTTAGCTATTAAAATACTTTTAAAGGGGCGCCTGGGTGGCTCAGTCATTAAGCGTCTGCCTTCCGCTCAGGTCATGATCCCAGGGTCCTGGGATAGAGCCCCGCATCCGGCTCCCTGCTCTGCGGGAAGCCTGCTTCTCCCTCTCCCACTCCCTCTGCTTGTGTTCCCTCTCTCGCTGTGTCTCTCTCTGCCAAATAAATAAATAAAATCTTTTTAAAAAAAAAATAACTAAAATAAAATACTTTTAGAAATCATTATTGAGCACTTTTGTGCTCAACTGAGTGTTTTCCTGGTCTTTGCTAGGCCTGGGATACAAATATGAATAAGATACCTGTCTGTCCCTCAGGATTCCTGAAGAGAGGCAATAAAGGAAACATTTCCCACAGAATAAGATAAATACAAAGGAGGTAATTGCTTGAATAAGGTATGTATCAACTATGGCACAATAGAGGAGCACCAAAGTCAGAGAAGGCGTTTTAAAGTAGGTAGCATTTGAAATCAGATTTGAAGTATAAAATGAATTCTTATAAAGCCCTTTGAAGCAGTTAAATCTTATTAAGCCCAATTCAGATCCAAAGGCCACATATCAAAGTCAATTATACAACCAAGACTAATTTAATCCAGGAGCTAAAATCAGTTGAAGTCCATATCCTTTCTAACTGAGTGCCAGCACCAGGAGACAGCAATTCCTAGACCCCATAAGGTAAGAACCCCCTCTCATCTCTCTTTCCCTGGTAGAATCCTCAGACCTTTGTCTCCACTGCTTCTGTCACTCTGAAATGTTCTCCCCCACCTTTTATTTTATCTAAATCATAGCCGTCCTCTTTAGAAGTCTTGCCCTCCATTGCTCAGTCCCCAACTTGAGCACCTTCCTCACAACTCCAGAGGCAGGTATAATCTCCCAGAAACCTACCAGGTGCAAAGTAACATTTAATTGACCCTTCATTTGAATATCAGTCTTCTCAAAAAGAAGAGAGAGAGAGGAGATAAGGGAAGAAAACCCAGGGGAAAACATCTCAAGAGAGGATCCTGAAAGAAGCAAGACAGAAAGAGAGGGGTGAAAAAGCAGAAGAGAGAAATTGAGAGAGAGAGAGAGAATAGAGAAGCAAGTGGAGGAAAAGGACACCAAATGTGGGAGGAATGGAGACATCATGGGAAGAAGAGAAAAGATCAATATCAGCACTCAGAGAACATGTCAGTAACCACCTACCTTCTCTTAAAATACTATTTTGTGCAATTTTAAAAGTAACGGAAATAAATTAAAACAGTATACACACATCATCAAAAAAGATACAGAAAAGTATCTTGTTTGGAAGATGCAGTAAAGTAAAAAGATGAAAAACATGTAAATGTACATTATTTTAAAAATGTAAAAAATGTCCATAATGTCACCATTCATAATCAACCATCTTTTAACATTCTGATGTTTTTCTTTCCAGACTTTTCCATTTATATATATATATATATATATATATATATATCCTACACGGTTGAAGTTATACATTTTACTACACATACTCACTATCTAGTGTGTCAGGTCATATATAGACAAGGCATAGGATATACAAGGAGCACATAATCTTGCTACATATTTCAATTGGATAGTTGGACCAACTGGGATCAAAACTCCACACCACTGCCTGCTAACTCCCTAACTTCCAATTACTCATTAGTAAAATATGTATGCAACAATAGCACCTAAATGTTAGCATTGTTGTGGCAATTAAAAGAAATAATCTAAGTAAAATAGGAGAGCCAATCAGGAACGTTAAGGTGAATGTTAGACGTTGCCTTGGATAATCACCTATTGTCTTTGACTCTCTGAAACATGCATTTGCTCAGTGATCTACATTTAAAATTGTTCTTTAACTCCTCCACACTTTTAAGGACTCCATTCTGAATGGGACAGTGGATGTACCTGGCCTCCAGGAAGGGTGACAGTTACATCGTCTAAGCAGAGAAAGTCCAGGAAAGGGCAATGTCTGACCTTAGGACTAATGTTCCCCACCTGTTCTGAAAAATCCCAGGGTCTAGAGCAGAGGTATCCAGTGGAAATATAATGTTAGCTAAAGAAGTAATTAAAGGGGCTCCTGAGTGGCTCAGTTGGTTAAGCATCTGCCTTTGGCTCGGGTCATGATCCTGGGGTCGGGCTCCCTGCTCAGCAGAGAGCCTGCTTCTCTTTCCCTCTGCTGCTCCCCCTGCTTGTGCTCTCTCACTCTCTCTCTGTCAAATAAATAAATAAAATCTTTAAAAAAAAAATAAATGAATTCTTTGACAGTTAAAGAAAAGTAATTAAAAATTTTTGGTAGCTACATTAAAAAAGATAAATAGGTGAAATTAATTTTAATTATATATTTATCCCAATATAACAAAAATATTATGATTTCACATGTAATCAATATAAAAAATTATTGAGATAGGGATGCCTGAGTGGCTCAGTCAGCTAAGCATCCGACTCTTGGTTTTGGCCCAGGTCATAATCTCGGGGCCTGGGATCAAGCCCCTCGTCGTCGGGCTCCATGCTCAGCACAGGGTCTCCTTGGGATTCTCTCTCTCCCTCTCCCTGTGCCGCCCCCCCCCCACTCGCACACACTTGCTCTCTCATTCTCTCTCTCTCAAATAAATAAATCTTTTTAAAAAATTATTGAGATACTTTGCCTTTTTTTTTAACCAAACCTTTCAAAATCCGTGTGTGTATTTTCACTTACAGAACATTTCATTTCAGACAAGCCATATTTCAAGTGCCGAATAGCAACACGTGGTCAGTGGCTACTGTGTTGGATAATACACGTCTACAAGAGCTGCAAGTTAAGGACCAATTAAGCTGTGGAGTGAGTGGTCTTGAGCCTGGGGACAATATTGATTTTCTTAA
The DNA here is from genome assembly GCF_002201575.2 of Neomonachus schauinslandi. Classification (NCBI taxonomy): domain Eukaryota; kingdom Metazoa; phylum Chordata; class Mammalia; order Carnivora; family Phocidae; genus Neomonachus; species Neomonachus schauinslandi. The sequence goes on from NC_058417.1 coordinate 25,998,761, forward strand.
GGTCATGTTAATGGTTTAATGTTGTACTTAATTCAATTTTTTTAAAAAGGCTGAGTGAATGCACAGACACTACTTTGTTGAATATAGAAATAAACAAAGTAAATTAGCAAGTTGAGCCAATTAAGAAAACATTTCAGTTCTAAGTGTCAAATATCCTGAACTGTCTTAAAAGTTGGCCTGACTAGCCATTTTTCTTAGTGGTGTAACATCTACTCTCAAACTCAAGTTTCTCAATAAATATTTTATTCTAATATTAAATTTGAAATCAATTCCCCCTAATTTCCTCGCTTTGAAATTTGGTTTGTAAACCCTCATAAGCAAATCAGATATCCCCTTCGTCCTATCTTTATTCTACTTGAGCTGGTCATTTGACTGCTCTGGATCTCAGTTTTCTCAATTATGAAGAGATTGGATTAGATAATTGTTATGATTTAACACCTAATATGTAACACTTCATATATGTCAAGCACTGTGCTAAGTATTTTGCATAAATTATCTATTATTCTTTCCACAAGCTTCTGAGGTAAGTACTGTATTATCCCACTTTCCTAGATTGGGATACTGAGGTTTAGAGAACAGCTTGCCCAAGGTCTATAAAAGTATGCTAACAGAGCTTAATCCATAGTGAGGGGCTCAAGAGAAAATTCCTGCAGGGACAGTTGAAACTAAATCTTGAAGGATGAGTTGAGTTGAGCTAGGAAAAGATTTGGGTGAAAGGGGAAGGAGAGGGACAGAAGGAAGGGTTGGGGAGGCAGTTGGGGGTGGATAATAACTGGAAAGCTTGGTGTTGGTAAGAAAAGATATTTGGCTGAAGAAGTAACCCCAAGGCCAAATTATGAAGAGTTTGGATTTCATCAAAAAGAGAATGAGTAACCATTGAAGAACTTTAAACATGAGAGTACCGAGCTAAGATTTGTTTTTAGAAGCAAGGTGCCAGGAGACTTGTTGGGGGCATTATGGAAATCCAGGCAGGAAGTGAGGAGGCCTGAGCTAATTAGGAGGGGCTTATCTAAAGTGGATTGAGGGGCACCTGGGTGGCTCAGTCGGTTTAGCGTCTGCCTTCGGCTCAGGTCATGATTCCAGGGTCCTGGGATTGAGCCCCGCATCAGGCTCCCTGCTGGGCGAGAAGCCTGCTTCTCCCTCTTCCCCTGCTCATGCTCTCTCTCTCTCTCCCTCTTTCAAATAAATAAATAAAATCTTTTTAAAAAGAAGTGAGATTGAGCCCCACGAGATCGAGCCCCATATCAGGCTCCAGGGTGGGTATGAGCCTGCTTAAGATTCTCTCCCTGTCGGGGCGCCTGGGTGGCTCAGTCGGTTAAGCATCTGCCTTCGGCTCAGGTCATGATCCCAGGGTCCTGGGATTGAGCCCCGCATCGGGCTCCCTGCTCCGCGGGAAGCCTGCTTCTCCTTCTCCCACTCCCCCTACTTGTGTTCCCTTTCTCGCTGTGTCTCTGTCAAATAAATAAATAAAATCTTTAAAAAAAAAAAAAAAGGATTCTCTCCCTCTCCCTCTGCCCCTCCCTCACCCCTGAAAGGAAGGAAGGAAGGAAGGAAGGAAAGAAGGAAGAAAAAATCCTTTCTGCTTCACATTCATTCCCTCTATTAAGGCATCAGTAAGGAAGATAGGGAAGTAGAGAAAATTGCTTTTGCAAAATGCTGAGCATTCCTTTCTTACTAAGCAGATGATTTTTGTCAGAACAGCCAATGTTGAGAGAGGAGACAAGTGCAGTTCTCTGAACCTACTCCTCCTGCTAAAAAGTTCCAGACAGGACTTTGATCTCACAGGATAATTATTCCTACCCAGATATAAACCAGTTTGCAATTTTATTGTTCCCTTCCCCCAAGAAAAGGTTCACAGGAATTCAAAAGATGTAATGAGCCAATAAAATAGGAAGATTATTCTAGAATGTCTTATTTCTACCATATAGAACTTACATGTATGTAAGAGATTTAATAGTAACATAGATGAAGGTAATAGTTTCATACCATTTCTATCACTAGCTTTGATATTCATTCATCCACTCATTCATTCAATTAATACCTACTGATATTTACTATGAGCAGGTATTCTGTGATAGGTGCTATGATGATAAGGCAGTATGCAACAGTGCATTAGAAATAGATCTGATTCTGGGGCGCCTGGGTGGCTCAGTCATTAAGCGTCTGCCTTTGGCTCAGGTCATGATCCCAGGGTCCTGGGATCGAGTCCCACATCGGGCTCCCTGCTCGGTGGGAAGCCTGCTTCTCCCTCTCCCACTCCCCCTGCTTGTGTTCCTGCTCTCGCTGTCTCTTTCTGTGTCAAATAAATAAATAAAATCTTTAAAAAAAAAAAAAAAGAAATAGATCTGATTCTGAAGAAGCTTATTAATTCTCAGACAGTAAGATACGTTAAATAACTGTAAGTTGGGTTTGAAAATGCCTAACATGGGTGTAGACAAAATATTGTGGAATTGAAAGAAGATGGGGCTACCCCAAGTAATGGGGAACAAAAGGTTAGTGGAGTAAAACTTTGCATTTAAAGTGGACAATAATTTGTGCATAAGATTTGGACCTGCAGAGATTTGGGGAAGAGCAAGTTAGGCCACTGTTTCCCAAACTAGACTTTGAAAACAAGGTTCTGAAGAATATTGGAAATTCCACATAAAAAGCATTCTTGGTTGTACTGGTAACTGGCCTGTTGGTTCTCAAATTGATTTCCTTCTCTCCCTCTGCCATGTTTTGTATTTCAAGAGGTTGCTCCTTTCCCTTATCAATTTCCTTGTGGTTTTGTTTGGCCAATGAAGGCAAGGGCGGCAGATGAGGGGCCATGGAGAGGGTGGGTCTTTCCTTCTCCCTGTACTTCAGACAATATCTCCAGTAGTGGCTGCATCCTCTGTGGCTCCAACTGCAGATGGACAGTTCCTCTCTCGGTGGTCCCAGCTTCTGCTGGGTAGTCCTGGCTCTTGGGCCCTGCGTTTCATATCTACTGATGCATATTAAATACCTTGAAACTTCACAGCTTAAAACAACAAATATTTTATTATCTTGCACAATTCCTGAGGTTTAGTAATCTGAGAATGACTTAGCCAGGTGATTCTGGCTCAAGGTCTCTCATGAGGTTGCAGTCAAGATTTGGCTGGGGCTACAGTTATCTCAAGGCCAGAGTAGGGCTGAAGAGTTCACTTCCAAGTTCATTCACATGGTTGTTGGCAGGACACAGCTCCTAGCTGGCTATTGGCCAGAGACTTCATTATTCTGCCAGGTGGCCTCCTCATAGCGGCATACAACATGGCAGCTTGTTTTTCCAACAGGAAGTACCCAGAGATAGAGATACCAGAATAGAAGCTGCAGTCTTTGTAATACCCTAATCTCAGAACTAACATACCATCACTTCTGTCACATGCTGTTGGTAACACAGACTAACTGTGATACAGTGTGGGAGGGACACCAACAGGCAAGGATAATTGAGGGCTCTCTTGGAGGCTGGCTACCACAGTCCATCCTCTGGTGCCCAATGATTCATGTCCCTCTCACATGTAAAATATACTTGCTTTCTCCTGAAGTCACCAAAAGTCTCTTACAGCATGAGCTTGAAGTCAGCATGTCATCATCTAGATCAAGTTCCTGTGCAGTTGAGTCTCCCTGGGTATAGCTCCTTAAGTATATCTCCTTGAGAACAGTCCTTCTCTCCGTAGCAGCTAAAGCAACAACTAGCTGCCCTCCATTCACCCAATATACAATGGCGAGACAGGCATAATTGGATAACTGCTATAGATATTCCTGCTTAAAAAGAGGGAAAATGGCAGGCACAGAGGAGTCAGTGGTCCATTGTAGTTCCTAAATCCAGCTGAGCAAATGTTGAAATTTCCTTGATTAAGTCTCTAGGTCTCAGAATAATTCTCCCTGGCTCTGAGCTTCACGTTCTGTGGTCTTGGTTCTGACTTCTGAGTCATCCTCCCTTTTTCATGAAAGCTAGCCTATGTTTACAGCTGAGGAGTTTTCTCAGCCTACTTCTTGCCAGTAGAACTTTGAGAAACTAAAGGCCTTTTTTCATTTTGTACTATCTCTATCTGTTTTGGTCCAAGATGGCAATGTTTCTGCATATACACTTCCTTTAAAAATTTTGTGAGTTTTCTGTGAATCTTATTGGATTCACTCCAATTAGACAAAAGCTACACCTACAATTATCTTTCTGATGAGATAGCTGAGGGATCATGACCTTAAGCTTCCTAGATGCTTCATCATTTTATTGAGACTATGTGCGACATACCTGTAATCTCCTGATAGGACATTTTATGTGAACAGAATAATACTCTGACACACAACCTTAAATCTTTGTGAGACTTCGACAAAAGATTTTACAGTCACACCATTGGCTTCATCCTTGGACTGTGTTTTATTGGCAATGCCCTGGACGTGATCTGTGCTCAGAAGCTGTATCTTAATGTTACCATTGTTTACTATTTGGAGAGATGAGAATTTTCCAAATCAGCAAATCCTTTTTGTTGAAAGTTCTTCCTTTATTTTACCCCTCTCCTCTCACATGTTCCTATAGGCAACAAGAAGAAAGCTTTGCCTGGAAATCTCTTTTGCTAGATCACCCAGTTCATTAGACACATTTTCTACCTTTTAGTTACGGAAGGCAACAAATGTTGCTGAACGTTTTGCCACTGTTTAATAAGGATCCCCTTTCCTCTAGTAGCCAATAACATAACCTCATTTTCTTGCAAGCCTTCACCTGCAGCCTTATCAAAGATCATGATACCTCTATTAATGGTTTCTTCAAGTACTTTGGACTTTCACTAACACTGTCTCCAGAGTCCAGCCCCCAGTTCCAAAGTCACTTCTGCATTTTAGGATTCTGTTACAGGAGAATCTCACTTCCACATAACAATATCTACATTAATTATCTATTTCTATGTAACATATTATTCTGAAACTTAGCAGTTTAAAACAACAAATGTTTATTATCTCACACACTGTCTGAGGATCAGGAATCCTGGGACCTGGCTTGGCTATGTGGTTCTGGCTCAGGCTTTCTCATGAGGAAACAATCAGTTAAAATGTCAGCTAGAACTGCAGTTATCACAAGGCTTAACTGGGGCTGGAGAATCTACCAAAAAATGTATTACCACATCTGGGCCACACTACCTCCTCCCTTGGTCCCTAGAATCTAGAGAGTAGCATCTCCCTCATATTGCTCATCTGTGGGCTATCCCACTATTACTCTTTGAATTCCTCTAAAATGTTAAAAACTGGGTTCTCATGTCAGATTCCTTTTATGGATTCCCTGGCATAGGTGTTGTTTTCTGTTCTGGATCCTGATTCATATGTTAGTCAACTAAGTCTTGTTGAGTTGAACAAAGTTTTGTTTGAGGTGAACAGATTTCTTTATTGTGGGACTTTTCAGAGCCCTCAATATGCTAAATACAAGGTAAATCTCCCTGAGAAATCTACAACAGACAGCATTTTCCAAATTCTTTTGATCACAGGCCCTACTTTTGTTTTGTTTTGGTTTTACATGCACCTAATAGCTAGGATGCAAAAACCATGAATTAGAAACATCATAGTTCAGTTTGACTGGAACAATGAGCTTGTAAAGGAAAGCAGTAGAAAACATGGTGAGAACAGGGTGGAGGCTGAATGACATAGGGCGAGGTGTTTGAACTTGATCCCATAGGCACTGGGGAGTCACTGAAGTTTGCCTCCTGCTGGGCGCAAAGTTCGAATTGTTGAGCTGAACTGTTTAATCATAGCAATACCCTTTATTTTCCTTTTATATGCAGACTTACCTAGTACAATTAGTGAAATAGAGAAAAGAGAATTGCATTTTCGCAGGAGGAAAGAAAATGCTTCAACATATGCCCCTAAAAAACAGCTTTGTCAGGGAAGTTAAAAGATAGAGGAATTCTTTTGAAAAGAATGGGTGATAAGAAAAGAAGATGGAAGTATATCTCAGGAAAATAATGAGCTAGTAATTAGGAAGAGAATAGATAGCTTTTCAGAAAAGCAATATTTAAATGTTAGTGTGTACATGAGTTACCTATTTCTGCAAAACAAATTATCCCCAAACTTTGTGGCTCAAACAATAACATCTCTCATACTTTCTGTGGCTGTTTGGTTCTAGCTTAGAGATTCTCATGAGGTTAAGTCAGAAGTCTCATGAGGTTAAGTCATCTGAAGACTTGACTTAGGCTACCAATCTGCTTCCAAGGTGGCTCAGTCACACGAATGGCAATTTAGTGCTGGCTATTGGCAGGAGACCTCAGTTTCTCTTCACATAGGTTAATTTTCAGGGGTCCTTGCATTCATGGTGACTGCCTTTCTCCAGAGCAAGTGATCGAAGGGGCCATGGCAAAAATTATAATGCCTTTTATTGTTTAGCCCCAGAAGGCCTCCATTGTCACTTCTATAGTAATCTGTCACAAAAATCAGCCCTGATTCAATGTAGGAGGGGAATACCAAGATATGAGGCTCAGTCTAGGCTATCTTGGAGGATAGCTACCAGAGCATATTTTCTATCTTTCTAGATGCCTCTGTTAATACTCTTCCTCTCAAACAAAGCTACTTTCAAAATAGATACATCTTGGATAGCAAATCATGTAGCCATACTGAAAACATCATATTGTCTGGTCAAATTGTAAAGAATTTCAGTGCAAGGTTAGCCAGTCTTCTAGATGCCTATTTTCAAAAAACATATGGGATTTCCTATTGCAAAAGTTAAGCAAGTCAGGAATCTTTCAAGAATAAAGATTTATCTGAAGGCTGAAAATTCATCATTGATAAAGAAAAGTAGCTTGTGGTACCAGTTATTTTATTCCTCTATTCATTGTAAACAAATTCATCTTTTGGGCAGGCAGGTATATATAATATCTGACAGGCTTGATTTTAGAAGGCATCTTTTTAAAAACATGAAAATTATATAAATAATCTGTAACTTTTTTTCTTTTAAAAGCCCAAACTGGGCGCCTGGGTGGCTCAGTCGCTAAGCGTCCACCTTTGGCTCAGGTCATGATCCCAGGGTCCTAGGATCGAGCCCCACATCGGGCTCCCTGTTCTGCAAGAAGCCTGCTTCTCCCTCCCCCACTCCCCCTGCTTATGTTCCCTCTCTCGCTGTCTCTCTCTCCCTGTCAAATAAATAAATAAAATCTTAAAAAAAAAAAAAGCCCTGCATTCATTCAAAATCTGTATCTTTTAATGTGGGATAAGTTCCTAAAAGTATATGACCAGAATAAATGTTAACATTTTAATTAATAAAAAGACTTATATTCTTCTTACAGGAACAACTTGACTTTTATATAATTCTTCTCTGTGAGACTATTCCAAAGGTAAACTACTGCCCTTTCCCTCAATGATGTGCCAAAGAGAGGCAGTACGGTATATGAAAAGCATAAACTTTGGAATTAAAGATTTCTATCCTGACTCTGCTAGCCATGTGACCTTGTGCAAGTTACCAAACTTCTCCAAACCTCTGTTTACTAATCTGTAGAAATGGGGGTAATATAACCAAACTGAGGATTAAATGATATAAAATAGAGTACATAGCAAAATACAGGCTCAGTGAATGATAGTTACTATTAACAATTTGGGCAAGCAATGCTACTACCCATGAGTTCACCTTTCAGTCTTCAGTTCTTATCTACTCCTGGTGCTACATAGCATCTGTGATTAGTGACTTTTTTCAAGTTTTTATTTTCATTCCAGTTCATTAGCATACAGTGTTATATTAGTTTTAGGTGTACAATATAGTGATTCAACAATTCCACACATCACCCAGTGCTCTTCTTGACAAGTGAACTCCTTAATCCCAATCACCTATTTAACCCATCCCCATCTGATAACCATCAGTTTATTCCCAATTAAGAGTATGTTTCTTGATTTCTCTATTATTTTTCTCCCTTTGCTTGTTTTGTTTCTTAAATTCCACATACGAGTGAAATCATATGGTACTTTTTCTCTGACTGACTTATTTCACTTAGCATTATACTCTCTAGCTCCATCCACATGGTTGCAAATGGCAAGATTTCATTCTGTGTTATAGCTGAAAAATATTCCAGTGTGTGTGTGTGTGTGTGTGTGTGTACGTGTGTGTGTGTATGTAACATCTTCTTTATCCATTCATCAATTGATGGACACTTGGGCTGTCTCCATATCTTGGCTATTGTAAATAATTCTGCTATAAACATAGGGGTTCATCTGTCCCTTTGAATTCGTGTTCTTATTCTTTGGGTAAATACCCAGTAGTGTGATTGCTGGATCATAAGGTAGTTCTATTTTTAACTTTTTGAAGAACCTCCATACTGTTTTCCACAGTGGCTGCACCAGTTTGCATTCCCACCAACAGAGCACTTGGGTTCCTTTTTCTCCACATACTTTCCAAAACTTATTGTTTCTTGTGTTTTTTATTTTAGCCATTCTGACAGGTGTGAAGTGCTATCTCATTGTAGTTTTGATTTGCATTTCCCTGATGATAAGTGATGATGAGCAACTTTTCATGTGTCTGTTGGCCATCTGTATGTCTTCTTCTTTTTTAAAAAAAAAAAAAGATTTTATTTATTTATTTGTGAGAGAGAGAAAGAGAGCAAACACATGAGCGGGGGCGGGGGGGCGAGGGAGAGAGAGGGAGAAGCAGACTCCCTGCTGATCAGGGAGCCTGAGGTGGGGCTCAATCCCAGGACCCTAGGATCATGACCTGAGCTGAAGGCAGACACTTAACCAACTGAGCCACCCAGGTGCCCCCATCTGTATGTCTTCTTTGGAGAAATGTCTGTTCATGTCTTCTGCCCATTCTTAATTGGATTATTTGTTTTTTGGGTGTTGAGTTTTATATATATATAAAACTCAACATACATATATGTATACATATATATCCATATATATATCCATATATATATCCATATATATATATCCATATATATATATCCATATATATATATATCCCTTTATCAGATATGTCCTTTGCAAATATCTTCTTCCATTCTGTAGGTTGACTTTTAGTTTTGTTGATTGCAGAAGCTTTTTATTTTGATGTAGTCCCAATAGTTTATTTTTGCTTTTGTTTCCCTTGCCTCAGGAGACATATTGTGATTAGTAATTTCAAAATGTTGAAAGAAAGGAACTACAAAAATAACAATGATTTAAAAGCTTAATTTATGGTTGTGTTACTCCTTACTTTTCAGTTTTCTCTGGATGCAAAGCCGTGTATTCAATACTCAACTCAAACATGAACTAGACATTTTTTAAAATCTGCCTTTTTTCATAATAATGACCTTCAAGAAAAATAAGACACTGCAACACCACAAAATGATCATTACATTATAAATCTGGGCTTAATTTCCCCAAAGTTGGGCTTTGGAAAATAAATGTTATAAATCTTGAGACATTTTGAGAAGTATTGAATAAACTTCCGAAATTCACCTTTGTAAGACTCTTTTCCTCAGGGGCGCCTGGGTGGCTTAGTTGGTTAAGCGACTGCCTTCGGCTCAGGTCATGATCCTGGAGTCCCAGGATCGAGTCCCGCATCCGGCTCCCTGCTTGGCAGGGAGTCTGCTTCTCCCTCTGACCCTCCTCCCTCTCATGCTCTCTGTCTCTCATTCTCTCTCTCTCAAATAAATAAATAAAATCTTTAAAAAAAAAAAACTCTTTTCCTCTATTTTCCAGATGGAAAGGGGAGAAGAATAATACTTTCTAAAGTCTTTTTCAAGTTCAAATGCATAATGGCCATGATCAAAAAGATGAATTACAAAGAATAATCAGGAATCTAAATATGTACACATTTTGAATCAGTACTAAATGGGCTTGACAATTTTAGATGCAAAACTATTTCATACTTTGCATATATTTATACCTTTTATATACTTTAAAAAACTTAAATAAGAATAATACTTAGAAAATACACAAAATGAGCATGTCTCCTTTTAAGAAAGAAAATAGGAGTAAACCAGATTAAGAATCTATGATTTTGGGGGGTGCCTGGGTGGCTCAGTCGGTTAAGCATCTGCCTTCGGCTCAGGTCATGATCCCAGGGTCCTGGGATCGAGCCCCGCATCGGTTGCCCTGCTCAGTAGAGAGCCTGCTTCTCCCTCTCCCACTCCCCCTGCTTGTGTTCTCTCTCTCTCTCTCTCGCTGTCTCTCTCTGTCAAATAAACAAATAAAATCTTTAAAAAAAAGAATCTATGATTTTTTAAAACATAATTTACAAAGCAGCTACAGATTTTTTTAAATTAAAAAACCATTAACACAAAGTATTAGTCTTGGCTTATATTCCTTTGTGCAATTCAGTGATGATTCGTAAAGGACCACAGCCTATCTGGATATAACGGAATGCCATGTAGCTACCAAAAATGATAAGAGCCTCACTTAGATCTGTACATGGAAATGTGTATGAGTAATATAAACAGGAAAGAAGAGACACAAAATAGCATACTCTGATTAAACTATGGAAAACATATGCCTCTATAATGTAGCACAGTGGAAAGGGCAGTGGGAATCAGAAGAGCTGAGTTCTAGTTGTGACACTTGGCTGGGTATTGATATCTCAGCAATTTATCTGCTCATTCTCAGTTTCCTCGGGCGTGAAATGAAGAATTTGACCTAGAATCAATCTATAAAGAAGGCATTCTCAGTGCTAAAGTTTAGTAATTCCATAGTTCAAAAATGTGGAGGGACATAAATATAGTTGATTGTTTATTACCTTCTTTCCCATAAAGTTGTTTAGGTTAATAACAATTTTATTCTTTTCTTTTTTTAAAGATTTTTATTTATTTATTTATTTATTTATCAGAGAGACAGAGAGAGCACAAGCAGGGGGAGCGGCAGGCAGAGAGAGAGAAGCAGGCTCTCCACTGAGCAAGGAGCCGGATGCAGGACTCGATCCCAGGACCCTGGGATCATGACCTGAGCAGAAGGCAGATGCTTAACCGACTGAGCCACCCAGGCGTCCCTTTTATTGTCTATTTCACCCTCCAGAACATAAATTCCTTGAAGGCAGAGAGTACCATGTATATAATTACTCAATAAATACTTGCTGAATAAAAGAGTAAGTGAAAATTATACTGAATCTTATAGACAGAGTCAAACATCTTTTCTGGTATATTTCTATGGCCTTGTAGTTCAGGCTAATTTAGCAGGAAAGGCCCTTACAGACCCTCCTGCTGTGTTTATGATAAGATTAACTGATTAACTTAAGAAATTATTCCTATGACTGCTCTCCTTTCAGCCTACTACTAAAGTATTTCCTCATAAATTTTGCTTCCCTTCTATTCAGAAATTCTTCTTTCTTTGATACAAATGAAGCTAGAAGAAAGAGATGATTGTCTGTGCTTTATTCTCAGTTCTTTCTGAGTTACTTGTATCCAGATATTTGATTCTTAATTTGATACAGTGGTTAAATAGCCATTAGCTCTTTTTTTTTTTTTTTTTTTTTTTGCAACTTTGGTTTACAAACTTGGCTGAAGTTAAATGATACCAAACACCTCTTTCAAAACTGTTGGGTGATGGGACAGAGGTGAGGGTCAGAGCCGGGGAGGAGCATTCACAAGGCCAACAATTAGCAATGTGATCTCTATCCCACCACCTGTGGTTTTTACCAGCTTTAGAACTACTCATCTCAGCCATGGGGCTCCAACACGTCTCCCTCTGAGCAATAATACTTGAATCTGCTTCCCTTAAAAGTAATAATAGCATTTCACATTTGTAGAGCAATTCAGAGTTTACAAGATGCTTTTTATCCCCATGATCTTACTTAAATCTTATTTAATCTCTTTATTCTCATGCAGGTTATTTATTACACATTTTTCTAGGAGAACTAAGGGGAAAACTTGAGTAAGACATGGGAAAAGGAAGTTCACAGTTAGTGAGTTATGAACTGACGAAATGGTAACACTCTAATCATGATGAAACCAAAGCTGTTTCAACTGGCTGAGGTTCTTCACTCTGGATAGAGTTGATTTGTTACCTTCTGAGGGCTGATGTTCTCTTTTGTCCTCTACTGTCTGGCATCCATAATTAGTTGTGTTGGAAGGCTGACACTACTACAAAGGGCATGTAGGATCTACTTGTCTCTCAGTCTAGTTGGTAGCTGGCTCTGTCTTCCTTGCAAGCTGGAAACTGGCAGTTCTTCATCTCATTTCTCCCCTCCAGTTTATCTATTAGCTTGGCCTTATTGCCTGTTAGGGGCCTATTGCTGCCTAAGAAATAAATGATTCTTCCTTTTGTTCTGACATCTCCCCTCTAAATTATTTTTCCTATTCTCTTGACCTCAGACTATTTCTATCTTTTCCTTTTGTTTCTTTTGTTTTTCTGATATTTCCTGCAACTGTACTTGTTGATTCTCTTTTCATCTTGTATGTGGGCAACTGATAACCTGTTCGGTCCCATTATCTCAGCTTCATGATTCCACCCACTTTCTTGGGTATTAATCACTCAGGAGCCCTGGGGAACTGTGACTTCCCAAGGTCATCTCATTACATTTTTACCAAGGCCAGTCCAATACCTTAGGGACCCTGGTAATAAAATAATAATAACAATTACCATTATTGAGTACTTACTGATGTGTACTGCCAGGCAATTTACACAAATGATTCTATTTAATCCTCCACACAACCTTACGAGGTCGAATTTGAACAGGTAGGTCAGCAGAGGCTTTATTTGCACGATTGTAAATAAAACCACATACAAAAGATAGTGCCTGGGTATGTTAGCGTATATGACTAGTCCTACAGAGTAAGACCCCCATGCTCTCAGGACACAATTAATGGAGATTGTACCACATGTAGAAAAAACTTACCCTGAGTGGAGAGAGAGAGAAATCCTGGTGTATGTTTACTAAATCTAGAGACTGCAAATAAAACCTATCCTAGTATTTCTTATGGAAGTTAGTTACATTGGTAGCCTTCAATCAACCATACCTCCTGCCATTACACCCTTATATAGTCCCTCTCCTCAAGGCTGGGCCTATCACTTGTTTCTAAGAATAGAATACAGTGGAAGTGACACTGTGCCTGTTCCAGGCCTAAGCCTTTTTTTTTTTTTTTTAAGATTTTATTTATTCATTTGTCAGAGAGAGAAAGAGAGAGAGCACAAGCAGGGGGAGCGGCAGGCAGAGGGAGAAGCAGGCTCCCCACCGAGCAAGGAGCCCGATGTGGGACTCGATCCCAGGACCCTGGAATCATGACCTGAGCCAAAGGCAGATGCTTAACAGACTGAGCCACTCAGGCATCCCCAGGCCTCAGCCTTAAGAATGTCTGGCAGCTTCCATTTTTATGCTTCTAGGAGCCCTGAGCACCATTGTGTAAGTTCACATGGAGGGGGAAAAGCCCTGGGACTACATGGTAGGAAAGAGAGACCTTACCTCGCCAGCATCCCAACTGAGTCTGGCCTTCCAGACATGCCCAGCGAGGGGTCAGATACATGAGTGAAGCCATCCTGGAAATTTCCAGCCTCAGCTGCCGGCTGACTGCAGCCATGTGAGAGACCCAAAGGAGACCAGCAGAACTGACAAGAAGAGCACCAGCCATACACTCATGGGAAATTAAAAAAAAAAAAAAATTGCTGTTTTAAGCCACTATCTTTTAGGGTGGTTTAGTAAGCAGTAATAGATAACCAAAACACTACTAAGATTAATAATGTTAAAGATTATGGTTACTTTGGAGTCCCACTAGATAATATTCAGTCAAGAGGCTTAAGAATACCAGAATCCTATCTTAGACCACAGTCACCCCCTGCCCCCCATCCCCACCAAGGTCTGGAGGGAGAAATATATACAAGAGACAGAGGCAAAAGAAAACAACACTTGCATTTTAGCTAGGCTTGCTCTCTCTGGTAAGGTAGTCTGAGGACACATGCCTAGAGCTAGAGGCTTACAGGGCCTTTTTTATTTTAAATTTTACAGAATAAAATTTAAAATATTTAGCTCCCAGGAAAGCCAGGAACCTGCCTAATCAAAATGGACACTAGCTGAACCAAGCTGTACCTTTACAGTGTAACTCCAACCTGGTTGTTCCCTCTTTCTAAGCCTGAGGGCAGGCCTGGGTTGGAGTGTCACTCAGTACTATGGGGACAAAGACAGAAGAGCCCAGAGAGATCCATACCCATGTGTGATCCAAGCACATCGGGCATGATCTTGACTGCAGGGGAAAATGACCTGGTCAATGTCTTGGAATCTAACCAACCAAGTTAGCCACTTCTGTCATGGAGGGTAGGGGAAACATGAAGGGTGATAAGGAAGAAACTGTGGAAGTGTCCCCTTCCCTGGACCCTTTACATACTATCTCATTTAATCCTCATAGTAACTCTGAAAGGTAGAAATTTTTCTTGCCATATTACCCATGAGAAAATTAAATACTAGAGAGGCTGAATGACTTGCATTAGGAATTACACGGGGTGGGTTGGAGGAGGTGGAAAAGGAGAGATGATTTTTTGAGTATAACACATTGTGAAGTCACTTACATTGTCATCTCAGTTGTTTTCTGTTCAAGTGAAAAAACAAAGTCAAAGGAAAGTTCTGTACTGTTAGAGGCACCCAAGGAAATAGGGCCCAAAGTCACCCTTTTTTGTGGCTTGATTATTGCACAGGTGGGAAGAAGGCATCTCTTTCTACTTCAGCAGAGAAGTAGCTGCACACCAGCTGTGGTTGGTGATCTGAATCAGTGTACAGCCACTCAGAAATGCATGTGAAACCTCCCTTCCCCCCATAAATCCTTGAGAGATACAGAAGGGACCTGAGGTTCTAATGACCTCCTTGTAGAGGCTGTTACTGTCCATACTATCCATCTGTATTGTCGAACTAGAGTCGCTGAGAGAAATGTCTGCTACACAAACATCACATCTCTGACAGAAAACTCTATATTTGCTCCACCCCCACATGCTCCATTCAAGTTCCCAGAAGTTTGCAATTATCCTCAAAAGATGTTTCCAGACAAGTCTTACTCAGCTTTGGTTTTCAGTAGGATAAGATTATTTTGTTTTGTTTTGTTTTCATTTCTTTGAACTTGGCTGACCATTCTCAGTCCACCCTAGGTTGGTGTGCAAAGGCCAGTCATGAATCACTTACCTGTTCCCATTCACTTTTCCCCTGCTTGTTCTTTCTCTCCTAATCCTTGATTCTTGGCCCTATATGCCAATTTGATATCTGCATCTCTCTCTTTCTCTGGGTCAACCCCACTTCATTCTCCAATGGGTTTTACTTTCTCCTTCAGGCCGCCTGGATTTTGACCTCATTTTTTTTATAAGGTTTTTTTTTTAAGAATTTTTATTTATTTATTTGACAGAGAGAGAGAGCACAAGCAGGTGGAGTAGCAGGTAGAGTGAGAGGGAGAAGCAGGCTCCCTGCTGAGCAAGAAGCCAGATGTGGGGCTCAATCCTAGGACCCTGGGATCATGACCCAAGCCAAAGGCAGTCGCCTAACCAACTGAGCCACCCAGGCACCCCTGGACTTTGACCTCTTGTCCAGCTTTCAGTTAGACTAATCCCTTTGGCTTGGTATCCTATATTGACTTCGCTGAAAATCTTCATATCAAGCCCCAGTACTGCAGAATTTCACCAGCCAATTGCACCTGGGTGGTACCTGGTGGCACGTATTGTCCAAGCCCTATTCCTGGGGAAAGAAAACTATCTGACAAAAACAACGGCAGAAGAGAGGGAAGAGTTGTTTTTAACCTGCACTTGCTGTCACTGCCAGCCAAATTTCTACCTGCCCGCCTCTGCACCATTTTTCTTCTGGCTCCAAGAGATTTAGGAAGGATTAAAAAAAAAATATATATATATATATATATATCCTTGGTTACAACAATTTTGGAAACTGTTTGGCAGTATCTACTAAAACTGAACATATGCACATACTTTTACTAAACAATTCTACTCTTAGATACATTCACAACAGAAATGCATACATATGTTCACCAAAAGGCATGTACAAGAATGTTCATAGCGGGACTATTCATGACAGCTAGAAACTGGAAACAATCCAAATGTCCAAGAGCAGTAGAACGGATAAAGAGTAGTAGATTCATACAATGTACTAATATAACAATGAAAAAGAACAGACTCTTGCTATGCATGACAACATGGATAAATCTTACATACACGATGTTGACCCAAAAAAGCCACACACAAAAGAATACATAATATATATTCAATTTATATAAAGTTCTAAAACAGACAAAACGATTCAGTTTTGTTAGAAGTCAGAAGAGTGATTACCATATGGGGAGTGGTAACCAGGTGGGGACACTGGATTGGATGCTGATAATGTTTGTTTCTTAATCTGGGTACTGATTAAACTAGTGTGTTCACTTTGTGAAAATTCATCCAGCTGTACACTTGTGATTCATGTGTTTTCCTGTATATGGTCTACGTGAATAAAGTGAATGACAGAAAAATTTCCCTGCTTTCTCCTGAAAATGTAGTTATAAAGGACACTTAAGTTTAGTGGCTGAGTAAATGGGTTTCCTTGTGTTCCCACTTGTCATTTTGAAAGACCTAGCAATTCCTATTAATCTATAAAACCTACAGATTCCTCTGCTATAACAAAGACATCCTCCCCACCCCACCCCCACCTCCAAGTGGACATCATGGTCTTTGGCAGGACATGATCAGTGGTATGGCACATGGCCAACACAGGTCTCCACCTCTTGGTTCCCAGGTGGAATGGAAGAAACATAATTGTGGACCTACCTCTAAGAAGGAGTCAGGGGGTATTTTGGGATGAGTTAACCAGTTGGCTGGATAAGACAGCTCACAGGCTGCAGAGCATGGGGCCACAGCAAATTTGGATACTGTCAAGGGTTAAAACTGTAATAGACAACCACAGAGATTATCTTACTGAATTACATGGCCAGTGACACTAGGCAGAGAATCAAAGGCTAGGTTTACAGGATGGAAACAGAGACCATCAGGACAGATCAAATAGTTTGGTTTAAAAAAAAAAAAAGAGCATGGGAATGAGCAGCCACAGGCTTTTAAAAATTTTTATTTATTTATTTGAGTGGGGAGGGGCAGAGGGAGAGAGAGTCTTAAGCATACTCTGCACTGAGTGCAGAGCCTGATATGGGGCTCAATCTCACAACCCTGAGATCAAGACTTGAGCTGAAACCAAGAGTCATGCACTTAACCAGCTACACCACCGAGGCTCCCTTACAGCCATAGGCTTTTTTTTTTTTTTAAGATTTATTTATTTATTTATTTGACAGAGAGAGAGACAGCGAGAGAGGGAACACAAGCTGGGTGAGTGGGAGAGGGAGAAGAAGGCTTCCTGCAGAGCAGGGAGCCCGATGCGGGGCTCGATCCCAGGACCCTGGGATCATGACCTGAGCCAAAAGCAGCCACGTGAAGACTGAGCCACCCAGGCGCCCCAGCCATAGGCTTTTAATAGGGCCTTTACAACCTCTATGAATTGGGAAAGAACTATGACAGAGCTGAACTGTTCTAGACAAAAATCCTATACACTTTCTACTACTATCCAGCTTCCCTTTCTGGGATCTTTGTTTTGGTGGCATCCCTCACTCACATTCTACCTCCCAGCTTCTAGGATTTTGGTTCCTTGAACATTTCTCAGCCCTGCTGGCTTCTATAATTTGGGCATTTCCCATCATCTGGGGTGAGAAATCCCACACTTCAGCCAATGGCCTCCTGCCCCCAAACCCTGACTCTCCTAGCCCCTTATAGGTCAACAATACTCCTCTCCTTCAGTCACCATCACCCTACTAGGGTGGGGATTCTGGATAGAAAGAAAAAGAGCAGCTGGAACCAAGCAAGCCTATCTCCTCAGAACTCAAGATCATGTCTTTGTTGCTAGAGCCGCCACACACCTTCTCTGATACTCTGTCCCTGGTACAGTCTGTCTCCTTTTGGACTGTGTTGTTGTACTTGGCAAACCCATGTTAATTGGCATGGAAATTTATAATGAGGTCCACTAGTGTCTGTCTGCCATGTTGGGAATTCCTCCAGGCTATAGTTCCTTCCCGTCCCCTTTGCTTCAACTTATTCATTAGCCCCCTTGTTTTCCCACTTATATTGGTTCCACACCTTGGCACCACTCTAGGACAGTGACGACAATAGGTGCTCTGTTCTGGTCCCTGTAGGATGCTACCCTACTTGGCCACCTTTGTCCTATGTTATCCTACCAGGATAGAATAATCAAAATTCTCTTTGATTCTATAGTATTTCTTACTGTTTACGTGGCTATTTGACATTCTCTTTCTTAAAATGTTGCAAACTGAGATCTGAACCAACAGCAGCAATACAGGGTAGTGGAAGTCTGTATTTTGGAAACTGATAAAATGGGATTGAATTCCTGAATCTATCTATCACCTGCTAGCTAGGAGACTTTGGGCAATTTACTTGACCTTTTTAAGCCTCAGTTTTCTCATCTGTAAAATAGTGATCTAGTCTTGAATAGTTGTTGGGAACATTAAATAATATCGTGTGAGGACAATATCTGTTCATATAAACTACAAAATAAATGCTGGTTGTTATTGTTAGAAGATTTGTTCTAAGAACCAGCATTAACTACCTTCTAATTACTGAACAGCATTAAGAAGTCCAGCTGATCTGAAAAAGAAATGCATTTGCTGAGAAGAAAACAAATGAATCCGTCTACCAAGAGAAGCATACACAGCAAGCTCTGCAAAGAAGCACATTCTGAGGTGCAGAAGAATGCAATTCAAGAATACAAATTAAGCACCAAAATTACATTGTGTATTTAAAAACACAAATATTAAGAAATTGATAGAATCAAGAAAAAGTCACAGTCCTAAGATAGTACTGTTCTCAGTAAATGACTTGACTGTGGAAGGACCTAAAAGAAGCTGGCTCCAAAGTAGTACATGTTTGGTCTACCTATAAAGAATTCTAGAAAGAAATAGTATTTATGTTGAATGTTGCAGCAGACCGAGGATATGAGAGAACTAGGCCACAACAAGAAATGGAAGGGTTTGGGCAGCAATAAGACAAAGGCCAATTAATCAACAAAAATCAAGAGTGAGTAAATAAATTTCCAAGGGCAGAACAAGATAAGATGACCAAAGTACATACAGTCTGCAGGGAGGAGAGCTATTGATCAATCAAACAGTTGGCCTCAGAAAGGGTCACAGGAAATGTGGCAGAGGCAGAGTTAGAAGAACAGACAGTCCCCAGACCCAACAGAGAAGGACTCTCAGTGTAGAAGCAACATGCTCTTTTAGCCTCAACAAAGCCATTACAGTTCTCTCGCCCTGGTGAGAATGCATCTTTAGTGAGCCTGGTTTGTACCCTTGCTGGTCATTTACCTAACTAGATGGTTAGGAGAGGGAATGAGACTGGACAAAGTTCCCTGGGAAAGTATTTCAGGGCTGTCTTGGCTAGTTTCTTTGATGCAGGCTTATCTGAGTGTCATTGATGGAGAGGACTTGATTGGATCATGGATCTGATCAGTAAATCCCCATGGGTAGTTCTCAGGTCTACAGCCTTCCCAGTTAATAAAACGGCAAGATTATCTT
Organism: Neomonachus schauinslandi; assembly: GCF_002201575.2. NCBI lineage: Eukaryota > Metazoa > Chordata > Mammalia > Carnivora > Phocidae > Neomonachus > Neomonachus schauinslandi. Next base: position 26,018,215 of record NC_058417.1, read on the forward strand.
TCTAAGAAAAATATTTAGTGTGTCTAGCAGTGTCTAGCAGTCTTCCTGGTTATACACCACAGTGGGGAAATAGAAGCAGCATTCTGTCCTTGGAACATCTTTTCCTTTTAGATGTGCAATGCCAAATACATCTTTAAAGAGTTCCAGAAAGTCAGTCTTAAAGCCCCTGAAGGAATCTTTTGTCTGTTTTTATATATGTGAGCTAAGTTAAGTTCCACAGAAAATTTGGGAGGCCATGTAACATACTGGAAAGGGTACGAGTTTTAGTGCCTGACAAATCTAGTTTGAATTCCAGCTTTACCACTTACCAGCTGTGTGACTTTGCACAAATTATATAATCACTCTGAGTCTTAGTTTCCCCAACTATGAAATGGAGATATCTATTGGAGAGTTGATTAATATGTATTTCACTATACCTGACACATTGAAGCTAATGACACTCAGTAAATGGTAATTCTCTTTCCTTTCTGCTCATTTTTAGTGGACAAAGCCATATCTCATTTCTTATAATAAGGTTCCCTCCACCTAAACCTACTTGCACTTTTTATAAACATAATTGCCCGCTATCTTTATCCTAGATGTTCTTCCCTTTTTTAAAAAATTTTATGTATTTATTTAAGATAGAGTGAGCACGTGCACGAGAGAGAGAAAGAGAGAGAGAGAGAGAGCATGAGCTGGGACGGAGGGAGAGGCAGAGGGAGAAGCAGGCTCCCTGCTAAGCAGGGAGCCGATGCAGGGCTCGATCCCAAGACCCCGGATCATGACCTGAGCTGTAGGCAGACACCTAACTGACTGAGCCACCCAGGTGCCCCATGATCCCAGATGTTCTTTTTTTTTTTTTCTTTTTTTAAAGATTTTATTTATTTATTTGACAGAGAGAGAGAGAAGAGCAGGGGGAGAGGGAGAAGCAGGCTTCCCGCTGAGCAGGGAGCCGGATGCGGGGCTGGATCCCAGGACCTTGCGATCATGACCTGAGCCCAACGCAGCCGTTTAACGGACTGAGCCACCCAGGCACCGTGATCCTAGATGTTCTCATAGGAACATAAAAGGATGTCTAACTTGAGTGTTTAACTACAGAATAATTGCTTCCCCAAAATGTCCATCTCCTAATCCCTGTAACCTGTGAGTATGTTACCTGACTTGGCAAAAGGGATTTTGCAGATGTGCTTAAGGTTAAGCACCTTGAACTGGGGAGATTATTCTGGATTATGCAGGTGGGCCCAACTTAATCACAGGAGTCCTTAAAAGCAGCGAATCTTTCCCAGCTGAAGTCAGTGAAAGGGAGATGTGACTATGAAGAAAGGTCAGAAAGATTTGATATAAAAAGGGCTCAATACACTATTGCTCGGGCGCCTGGGTGGCTCAGTCGGTTAAGCGACTGCCTTCGACTCAGGTCATGATCCTGGAGTCCCGGGATCGAGTCCCGCATCGGGCTCCCTGCTCGGCGGGGGGTCTGCTTCTCCCTCTGACCCGCTTCCCTCTCATGTGCTCTCTCTCTCTCATTCTGTCTCAAATAAATAAATAAAATCTTAAAAAAAAAAAAAGGGCTCAATACACTATTGCTGGTTTTGAAAATGGAAAAGTGTGGGGCACCTGGCTGGCTCAGTGGCAGGAGTTCTAGATGGAGCATAAGCTTTGTCTCCGCTCTGAATTCAATCATGTCAGGACATCTCCATCACTGGCCATCACTCTGTTCACAGAAAGAGAAAATGTGCTTCATGGGAAAAAGATTCCTTAGAGCTCATGTGCTTCCCTCAAGCTCCCAAACCTGAGACTCCCAGGAGTGGCAATTCACTCAAGTTACCTTTAGTAATAAATGGTTTATTGTAAAGATGCATATTCATAAAAACCCAGGGAAGGATGAACAATCAAGGTCAGGCAGAACAGGAATAGGAGGGTGGCTGTGGATTCACAGAAGTTCCAAGACCCCAACCAGAGGGTTTTGTGAATCTTTACTCTTAGGTGACTCAGCTACTCCCTGTGTGTCTGCTACACTCTCCACTCACTACTGTCTGGCTTTCTTACCATCTACTCTGTGTGTCTTCTCTGCATCATAGGTTCTGTTTACTCATAACTTGGCTTACTCATAACCTGACTTAGTCAAACCTTTGACTCATTCAAGTCCCCTCCTGACTTCCTCAACTTCTCTTAACCCCATAGCCTTTCCACTTTATTCATGCATTTATTAATTTGAAAAATACCTTTTGAGCAACTATTATGTGCTCCCATGCAGTTTATTGTCTAGTCAGAGAGAAAGACATTAATCAGATAATCACAAAAGTGCTGGTGCATTCTAACTGCCTCAGCTCATTTGTTCAAACCAGGACTGGGGTCAGTTGCTAAACTCTCCATGAGCTGGCCATCTTCAGGAGCAGCAGTGATAGGCTGTCATGTCTACATGTCCACAACACCCAGACAGAGCTGATCGGACTAAGGGTTGGCATTTGACCAAGGACAATTAATACACTGGCTGTTCAGCAACCTGCAGTTTAATTCAAATTAATAAGCTTCCCTTGGAAGAAAGAAATTACAGTGCAGCAGACATTATATAGAATGGACATGTTTACCATGGAGAGATAAACCTTACACTCCAGAGCAGTAATCTAAATGTGGAAGGACTTCACCCACAGGGAACTTTCTCATTCATGAGATAGAAAGTTAGAGGGCACTTGTTTGGTTCAGGGACTCTGAGTAGGGTGCAGGGGTGGTTTTGAACATAGCATAGAGCTGTGTTAATCACTCAAATGATGACCAGAGTGAGGCTTCAGGAAATTCTGCCAAGTTCCTTGCAGGAAAGCAACATAGTCTTAGATAGGGGTAGATCAGTGATAGTTTCCAAGAAATTTGCTTCCTGGGCTGATGAGGACAAAATGACAAGAGCAAGAGGCCTTTGGGTTCTTTGGGAGAGTCCCTAGTCTGGACCTAATTGCCATAGGTTTCAGTATAGCACTAGCTCTTATGCCAGACTCAGAACCATTGTGAATACCTTAGGCAGTTCTCAATGAAGCATTTTAGACAAGCCTTGGTATGCAAAGGCATCATGGCACAACTGTAGTACATGACCTTGACCTCCCCTGCTGGAACCCACAGACAGGAATTTATGTGGAGAAAGTCAGATTAAGCAGCAGCCCCCCATACTGTTGATTATGGGTTAGCAACAAAGTTGGCATGACTCAGTTACCTATAGGTGCTGTGTTGTGTTAATGATGTGGTTGAAAAGGAGGTCAGGACCGAGGGATGTTGAATAGTAACAGCACTTTCTAGAAGAAAGATTGACTAAAGGGCTGGTGGTTCCTGAGAGTTTGTGTATTTTGGTTTTTGGAACAGGATGTTAGCACATTTGTTCTGTTGTCTGAAGATAGGCTTGATTTTGAAATAAAACACACAGAGAACTGAGTTTTCTCTGGGACCATCTGGTAGTGTGTCCCAAACCTTGGACAGAAGTATTTGGTGTTGGTCCGGAGTTACTTGGGGTTATTGTGGTTCATGAAGACCCTAATCATGGTCCTGGAAAAAAAAAAAGCAGAAATCCAAGAACCATAGATCTGCCAGGAGCAGAAGAACACTGACCAACAAATTGGATGTATTAGCATTCACTGTGAAAGCCTAGGAGTTGGGAAGTGACAAGCATGAAGACTACTTCACTATCTGGAAGACCTCTGGCAGCTAGAGACCACTGCATCCCTGGCATCCCCCATCCTCACTTTGTACTATATATCAGAGGTCATCTGGTTCAGCTTTTTCATGTTACTGGTAAAAATACTAAGGTCCAGAAAAGCCAATTAATGCTTGAGGCAGGAATAGAATTCAAGAGATGAACGCCCTTCAAACAAGGTCTGGCAGGAAATGATCATGGTCAAAGCTGAAAAATAGGCAGTGACATGTCTTTAGTGTGAATATCATATTTACATGCATGCTGAGAATCTATGTGTTCAATGGTTTCTTAGCATGTAGTGATAAAATTGTTCTAGATGTTCTGTACCAACTGTTGAGTGACATCCTTTAATCATCAAGTTGGGCAAGGCAGAAATCTCAGTGGCCCTTAATCCCCAACCCATATCCAGTCCCTCACCAAGTCTTGTCAATGCCACCTTGTATCCACTTCTCTCCTTTTACCCCATAGCCACTCTGGTCTGAGCTACCGTCTTCTCTCCCCTGGACTTCTGAGATAGCTTTTTAATAGTCTGTCCACATTTCTTCTTCCTCCAGTATACTTTCCTCGTAGCAGCCAGTGGTCTATCCCATCCCTCTTATTTAAAAAAATTAGTTAGTAGGGGGCGCCTGGGTGGCTCAGATGGTTAAGCGTCTGCCTTCGGCTCAGGTCATGATCCCTGGGTCCTGGGATCGAGCCCCGCATCGGGCTCCCTGCTCTGCGGGAAGCCTGCCTCTCCCTCTCCCTCTCCCCCTGCTGTGTTCCCTCTCTTGCTATGTCTCTCTCTGTCAAATAAATAAAATCTTTAAAAAAATAAAAAAATTAGTTAGTAGACTCTATTTTTTAAAGCAGTTTTAGGTCCACATAAAAATTGAGCACATAGTACAAAGAGTTCCCTTATAACCCCTCTCTGTTCCACGCCCAGTTTCCCCCATCATTATTATTATTAACTAAAGCCCATTATTCATATTGGGGTTCACTCTTTGTGTTTTACAGTTCTATGGGTTTTGCAAATGTAGCCACCATTAGAATATCATGCAGAACAGTTTTACTAACCTAAAAAAGCCCCTGGGATCCACCTTTTCATCCCTTGCCAGTGGTCTTTTCAAAATGCAGATCTCACCCTGTCATTCACCCTGTCACCTCACTCAGTCTCATTTTGCTCCACTCTCTTTCTAGTTTTCTGTCTCCAACCATTAGGTCTTTTTGTTTCATTTCCATTCTGCCTAGAGCTTTGCTCATGCTGTTTCTTCTTCCTAAAATGCCCCTTTCTACCTCCCAGCCCTATCCCCAGGTCTTACCATGATTTATAATAATGTTTATGAGTGTGATTGTTGGATTCAAATCCCTTTTGACTGTGAGCTTCTCACTGGCAAAGCTGTGCCATTGTATCCAAAGTACCTGGCACAAAGTAGGTATGTAATGAATATTTGTTGAATAATATTGATTGACTGATTAATTAATGCCCAGAGAGTTTCACCTGATTGTGTGGAGCTTAAGAAGAGTAGTGAAGGTCTGCAATGACTATAGGGGATGAAAGGAAAAGCTGATGGGAAACAAGTAAAAAGTTTTGTCCAATAGGCTGAGAACACAGCTGAAAATTTGTAAAAGCCTCAATCCATCAGATTGTGTCAGCAAAGAGGGCTGGATGGGTAGTTATAGTGACAGAGAGTTTAAGTTTTCCAGAGTAGAACTGTTCTGGTGGTGATGAAGTACAGGGTATGGCCACAGGAGGACACTACCGTGGACTAGAAGTGAAGATGCTGAGTTTGAAAGGTCAAGGAACTAACTGGGCCATTAAATGGATGCTCCACAGAGTCAACAAAACCCCCCTCCCCACAGGATGAAGTAATAAGCCAGATATTTAATAAATATGAAGGTGTAACCAGGTTGTTAGATGACAAGAGAGAAAGTGACTAGTTGAATAGCATGAACTTCAATGGGGCAGAGGTTTTTCATACTAGAATAGAAGAGAAATTATTTAGAAGGGTCTTGGGGAGCTAGAAGACTATTGCTATTGTCTCTCTGTATGTGGGGGTATGGGTGGAATAAATAGCTTCTACTTAAAAGGACTGCAGGGGAAGTGGTAACCTCAGGGGAAAGCCAGGTTTCAGTTCACGCTAGAAGGTGAAGAGAGATTAGCTAGGTCTCTGGTTGCATGTAACAGAAATCATCTCTAGCTATCTGTGGTCAGTATGGAGTGGATGATGGGGGAGGGGTATACAAGGGTATCTTGGACACATTGAACAAGATGATAGCCAAAAGTCTACCATTATGGGTCAGGAGAGGTGCTATGAAGGTCTTTGTGAGCTGGGAAGATACTCCAAAAGGTGTCTGCTATAGATAGTTCTGTGAATAAGTAGAGGAAGTAGGGGAATTTGTTCACCAACAGACAGGGGTTCCAAAGAACACAAATAGAAATGTCTGCTGGGGTAAAGAGAAGCAGAAGTACAGAGAAGTATGAGGATTACAGTGGCTTGTGGGTTCCAAATAGTGGTGTCAGGAAGGTGGTATCTAAAATGACAGCTATGGGGTGCTTAGGTGGTGTAGTCAGTTAAGAATCTGATTGGTTTCAGCTCAGGTCATGATCTCAGGGTCATGAGATCGATCCCTGTGTTGGGCTCTGTGCTCAGTGCAAAGTCTGCTTAAGACTCTGTCTCCCTTTTCCTTTGCCCCTCCCCCTCTCTCTAAAATACACAAATAAAATCTTTTTTTAATTTTAAAAAATTAAATAAGAAATAAAGTGATAGCTATAGGAGGACCTAGAGGACCTATAAGCACATGGTGACAGTTATCCCATTTGTCCACTGCGTGAACTCCCGTTCCACTCCAGATATCTGTTTTCTTCTTGATTCATCTTTACCCATTGAATTTGAGTTTCTGATCTCCCCCATTTCATCCTCTTCCTTTGCCCCTAAACATTTCTTAGATCCTTCACCAAACACTCTGTTACCTCCCTAAGAAGTTAATCCTGGATTATTTATTAAACTAATGCCCAGTGTGTGGGTCTAATGCTGACCCAGCCTGCCCCTTGAGCACTCTCAATCCCCCCTATCTTCCAAATTACCACATTATATTGTATTTGTTTTTATATGTCCTCTCCTCTTCTAGTGAGTGTCTTCAGGACAGAGGCCATTTTTTGTTCTTATTTATATTCCTCCCCTATAATGTTTAACACATTGCCTGTGACCTAAATAGGGGTTAATTGTTGAATGAATGACTGAATGAATAACTGAGTGAGTGAATGGATTTTGATCTCTTATTGCCCTGTTCTCATACCCTATAAATGTTGGGCTCCACGACGTGGCCCCTTTGACAGGACTTTTCCATTCTTGCCCACCCTTTTCTACAATTATCAATTTCCTAGCCTGGAGTCCAAGCTTCCCAAATATAAGCTGTCTGCTGGCCTAGACAAATCTGGCTCATGAGACACCCTGGCCCAATTCTTTTTTTCCAAAGATTTATTTATTTATTTAATTTTTTAAAATTAACATATAATATCTTATTTGTTTCAGGGCTACAGGTCTGTGATTCATCAGTCTTACACAATTCACAGCACTCACCATAGCACATACCCTCCCAAATGTCCATCACCCAGCCACACCATCCCTCCCACCCCCCTCCACTCCAGCAACCTTCAATTTGTTTCCTGACATTAACAGTGTCTTATGGTTTGTCTGTCTCTCTGGTTTCATCTTGTTTCATTTTTTCCCTGCCTTCCTCTATGATCCTCTGTCTTGTTTCTCTAATTCCTCATATCAGTGAGATCATATGATAATTGTCTTTCTCTGATTGACTTATTTCGCTTAGCATAATACCCTCTAGTTCCACCACGTCATTGCAAATGGCAAGATTTCAGGTTTTTTGATGGCTGCATAATATTCCATTATATATATATACCACATCTTCTTTATCCATTCATCTGTTGGATGAACATTTTGGCTCTTTCCATAGTTTGGCTATTGTGGACATTGCTGCTATAAACATTGGGGTGCACATACCCCTTCGGATCACTACATTTGTATCTTTGGGGTAAATACCCAGTAGTGCAATTGCTGGGTCGTAAGGTAGCTCTATTTTCAGCTTTTTGAGGAACCTCCACACTGTTTGCCAGAGTGGTTGCACCAGCTTGCATTCCCACCAACAGTGTAGGAGGGTTCCCCTTTCTCTGCATCCTCGCCAACATCTGTCGCTTCCTGACTTGTTAATTTTAGCCATTCTGATGGGTGTGAGGTGGTATCTCATTGAGGTTTTGATTTGGATTTCCCTGATGCCCAGGGATGTTGAGCATTTTTTCATATGTCTGTTGGCCATTTGGATGTCTTCTTTGCAGAAATGTCTGTTCATGTCTTCTGCTCATTTCTTGATTAGATCATTTGTTCTTTGGGTGTTGAGTTTGATAAGTTCTTTATCGATTTTGGATACTAGCCCTTTATCTGATATGTCATTTGCAAATATCTTCTCCCATTCTGTCAGTTGTGTTTTGGTTTTGTTGACTGTTTCCTTTGCTGTGCAAAAGCTTTTTATCTTGATGAAGTCCCAATAGTTCATTTTTGCCCTCGCTTCCCTTGCACCCTGGCCCAATTCTTTCTAGTCTTCTTCCCAACATCCCTCCCAAATATGGGCCTGACACATACTGACTGTTTTCTCCATTTCCTAAAATTTCCCTCGACAACATGGCTTGGGTCCCCATCCCTAAACACTTGGATCAGGGCCAGATCACCTGGTCCAAATTCCCCAGACTGATTCTTTTCCCACTCTCTAAATCTCTACCATTCCAGCAGAGGGAAAGCCCAGGGTAAGTGTATAGAATGACTGAGAATTTACATGGCCATGATAATCACTGAATTCAATAAAGTGATTACTTCTGGAATTAGAGGGAGGTGGGATCAGACCAGGGACAGGCTATGGGGGCTTCAACTATATAAGTGATAATTTATTTCTGAAGATGTGTACATAAGCATTCATTATTCTTTATACCTTTTTGTAATTCTGAAATGTTTCCATTAAAAATTTCAGAAGTAGAGGTACTCAGCTTTTACCTTAGTGGAAGGCCTGCAGATGGATCTGGGATAGAGACAGCATTGGCTGATGGACTCTTGAAGCTAGGGGGAATTCAATCAAAATGGTCAGCAAAAATAGTGTAGTGATAGGCAAAAGAATTTAGAGAAGTGAAGATGCTTAAGGGACCTATGAGACAACACCAAGTAGAGTAACATTCACACTATAGGGGTCCCAGAAGAAAAAGAGAAAGAGGATGGGGCAGAAAAGTTATTTGAAGAAATAATGGATGAAAACTTCCCTAACCTGGGGAAGAAAACAGATAGCCAGGTCCAGAAACACAGAGAGTTTCAAATCAGATGAACCCAAAGAGATCCACAACAAGACACATTATAGTTGAAATGTTAAAAGTTAAAGAATCTTAAAAACAGCAAGAGAAAAACAACTTATTATGTACAAGGGAAACCCCATAAGAATATCAGCTGATTTTTCAGCAAAAACTTTGCAGGCCAGAAGGAAGTGGCATGATATATTTAAAGTGCTGAAAGGAACAAAAAAAACTTCCAACCAAGAATACTCTACTTGGTAAGGTTATCATTAATAATTGAAGGACAGATAAAGAATTTTCCAGATAAGCAAAAGCTAAAGGAATTCATCACCATTAAACCAACCTTACAAAAAATGTTAAAGGGACTTCCTTAAGCTGAAAAGAAAATGCACTAATTAATAACAAAGAAATATATGAAAATAAAAATCTCACTGGTAAAGATAAATATATAGTAAACATAGTAGATTAACAAGTTATAAAGCTGGTATGAAGGTTAAAGGACTAGAGTATTAAAATTAAATATAATTACAATAATTAGTTAAGGAATACACAAAATAAAAAGATGTAAAATATGACATAAAAACAAAATGTTGCAGGGGCAAAAATGTAGTTTTTAGAATGCATTCAAATTTAAATTGTTATTAACTTAAAGTAGACTGTTAATATGAATACGTTGTTGTATGTGAACCTCATGGTAACCACAAAGCAAAACCCTATAGCAAATACATGAATCTAAACATGACACTAAAAAAAGGCATCAAACCACAAGGGAAGAGAGAAAGAGAAGAAGAAAGTAACAGAAAGGAACTACAAAAACAGCCAGAAAACAATTAGCAAAATGGCAATAAATACATACTAATCAACAATTATTTTAAGTATAAATGGACTAATATCTAGGGGCACCTGGGTGACTCAGTCATTAAGCTTCTGCCTTTGGCTCAGGTCATGATCCCAGGGTCCTGGGATCAAGCCCCACATCGGGCTCACTGCTCGGCGGGAAGTCTGCTTCTCCCTCTCCCACTCTCCCACTTGTGTTCCCTCTCTTGCTGTGTCTCTCTCTGTCAAATAAATAAATAAAAATCTTAAAAAAAAATTTTTTTTAATGGACTAACATTTCCAATCAAAAGACACAGAGTGGCTTAATGGATAAAAAAAAAGCAAGATTCATCTTTATGTTGTCTAAAAGAAACTCACTTCAGATCTAAGGACACACAGACGGCAAGTAAAGGGATGGAAAAATATATTCCATGCAAATGGAAACCAAAGAAAGCTGGTATAGCTATACTTTTTTCCAGACAAGATAGGCTTTAAAACAAAGACTGTAATGAAAGACAAAAGAGGTATTACATAATAAAGGGGTCAATCCAATAAGAGGATATATAACATTTGTAAATATTTATGCATCTAACATAGGATACCTAAGTATATAAAGCAAATATTAACAGACCTAAATAGAGAAGCACACAATAATACAGTAAGGGATTTTACTATTATTTTACAATAATAATAAGAGACTTTAATACCCCATTACGTCAATGGATAGATCATCCAGACAAAAAAAAATCAATAAAAAACACTGGCCTTAGGGGCACCTGGGTGGCTCAGTCGCTAAGCGTCCACCTTTGGCTCAGGTCATGATCCCAGAGTCCTGGGATCGAGCCCCGCATCAGGCTCCCTGTTCCGCCGGAAGCCTGCTTCTTCCTCTCCCACTCCGCCTGCTTGTGTTCCCTCTCTCGCTGTGTCTCTCTCTGTCAAATAAATAAATAAAATCTTTAAAAAAAAAAAATTGGCCTTAAATGACGCATTAGACTAGATGGACTTAATTGATATATACAGAACATTCCATCCAAAAACAAGAGAATACATTCTTCTCAAGTGCACATGGAACATTCTCCAGCACAAATCACATGTTAGGCCACAAAACAAGTCTCAAAATTTAACAGTGAAATCATATCAAGCATCTTCTCCAACCACAATGGTATGAAACTAGAAATCAATTACAAAAAGCAAATGGGAAAAATCACAAATACGTGGAGGTTAAAAACATGCTATTGAACAACCAATGAGTCAATGAAGAAATCAAAGGGGAAATCAAAAAATAACTTGGGACAAATGAAAATGGAAATACAACAACCCCAAATCTATGGGATGCAGCAAAAGCAGTTCTAAGAGGGAAGTTCATAGCAATACAGGCCTACTGCCAAAAACAAGAAAAACCTCAAATAAACAATCTAACTTTATACTTAAAGGAACTAGAAGAACAAATGAAGCTCAAAGTTAGTAGAAGGAAAGAAATAATAGGGGCGCCTGGATGGTTCAGATGGTTAAGCATCTGCCTTTGGCTCAGGTCATGATCCCAAGGTCCTGGGATTGAGCCCCGCATCCAGCTCCCTGCTTGGCAGGGAGCCTGCTTCTCCCTCTCCCTCTCCCTCTACTGTTCCCCCTGCTTGTGCTCTCATGCTCTCCGTCAAATAAATAAATAGAATCTTAAAAAAAAAAAAGAAAGAAAGAAAGAATAAAGATCAGGGGTGCCTAGCAGGCTCAGTCTGAAGAGTATATGACTCTTGATCTTGGGGTTGTGGGTTCAAGCCCCACACTGGGTGTAGAGATTATTTAAAAATAAAATCTTGGGGTGCCTGGGTGGCTCAGTCGGTTAAGCATCTGCCTTCGGCTCAGGTCATAATCTCGGGGTCTTGAGATCGAGCCCCACATTGGGCTTCCTGCACAGCAGGGAGCCTGCTTCTCCCTCTCCTCCCTGCTTGTGCTCACTGTCACTATCTCTGTCTCTCTCTCTCAAATAAATAAATAAAATCTTTAAAAAAAAATCTTAAAAAAAATAATAAACATCAGAGTGGAAATAAATGAAATAGGTACACACACACAAAAGAAGAAAGAAAGAAAGAAAAGATTAATGAAATTAAGAGTTGGTTCTTTGGAAATATGACACATAAATTTGACACATCTTTCTTTAAACTCACCAAGAAAAAAAGAGAGTCGTGAGTATGAGTCCCACATTGGGTGTAGAGATTACTTTTTAAAAAATTAAATAAATAAATAAATTAATTAATTAATTAATTAATAGAAAATCTGAATAGACCAATTACTAGTAAGGAAATTTATTTAAAAAATTTTTTTTAGGATTTTATTTCTTTATTTTTTTTAAAGGTTTTTATTTATTTATTTGAGAAAGAAAGCACAGAGGGAGAGTGAGAGGTAGAAGCAGACTCCCTGCTGAGCAGAGAGCCTGATGTGAGGCTGGATCCCAGGACCAAGATCATGACCCAAACCAAAGGCAGACGCTCAACCAACTGAGCCACCCAGGCACCCCAGAATTTTTTTTTTTATTTGAGAGAGCAAGATAGAACAAGAGAGAGCACAAAGGGTGGGCAGGGGTAGAGGGAGAGGGAGAAACAGACTCCCTGCTGAGTGGGGAGCCCAACCCAGGCCTCAATCCCAGGACCCTGAGATCATGACCTGAGCCGAAGGCAGACGCCTAACCGACTGAGCCACCAAAGTGTCCCAACTAGTAAGGAAATTTAATCAGTAATCAAAACCTCCCAATAAGCAAAAGTTCAGGACTAGATGGCTTCACTGGTGAATTCTACCAAACATTCAAAGGTTTATTACCTATCCTTCTCAAACTCTTCCAAAACACTGAAGAGAACAAAATGCTTCCAAACTCATTTTATGATGCCGACATTACCCTGATACCAAAACAAGATAAAGACACCACAGAAAAGAAATGTACAGACCAATATCCCTGATGAATATAGATGCAAAAATCCTCAACAAAATATTAACAAACTAAATTCAACAATACATTAAAAGAATCATACGCCATGATCAAGTAGGATTTATTACAGGCATGCAAGAGTGGTTCAACATCTGCAAATCAATCAGTGTGATACATCACATTAACAAAATGAAGGACAGAATTACATGATCATCTCAATAGATGCAGAAAAAATATCTGACAAAGTTCAACATCCATTTATGATAAAAACTTTCAACAAAGTGGCTATAGAGGAAATATACCTCAACATAATAAAGGCCATATGACAAATGCACTGCTAACACATCATATTCAACAATGAAAAGCTGAAAACTTTTTGTCTAAGACCAGGAACAAGATAAAGATGCTCACTCTCACCAATTTTATTCAACATAGTATTGGAAGTCCTAGCCACAGAAATCAGGCAAGGTAAAGAAAAACATCTAAATTGAAAAGGAAGAAGCAAAACTGTTATTATTGCAGATGACATCAAAATATATATGGAAAACCCTAAAGATTCCACCAAAAAACTCTTAGAATAAGAATAAGAATAGAATTAAAGTGTCAGGATGCAAAATCAGTATACAGAAATCTGTGTGTTTCTATACACTAATAACAAACCCTCAGAAAAAGAAATTAAGAATACAATCTCATATACAATTACATTTAAAGAATACCTATGAATAAATTTAACCAAAGAGGTTAAAAACCTGTACTCTGAAAACTATAAAACATTGATGAAAGAAGTTGAAGACAATGCAAATAAATGGAAAGAAATACCATGCTCAGGACTGAAATACTTAGTTATTAAAATGTCCATAATACCCAAAGCAATCTACAGATTCAATGAAATCTCTATCAAATTCCAATGGCATTTTTCGCAGAAGTAGAATAAATAATTCTAAAATTTGTATGGAACCAGGAAAGACCCCAAACAGCCAAAGAAATCTTGGGAAAGAAGAACAAAGCTGGAAGTATCATGCTCCCTGATTTCAAAACACTATTACAAAGCTATAGTAATAAAGACAGTATGGTATTGGCATAAAAACAGGTACAAAGATCAATGAAACAGACTAAGAGAGCCCAGAAATAAGCACACAAATATATGGTCAATTAACTTATGACAAAAGAGCCAAGAATATACAACAGGGAAAGGATAATCGCTTTAATAAATAGTGTTGGGAAAACTGGACAGCCACAAGCAAAAGAATGAAACTAGAGCACTACCTTACACCATACACAAAAATTAACTCAAAATGGATTAAAGACCTAAATGTAAGAACTAAAACCATAAAACTCCTAGAAGAAAACATAGGCAGTAAGCTCCTTGACATCAGTCTTGGCATTAAATTTTTGGATCTGTCTCCAAAACAAAAACAACAAAAGAAAAAATAAACAAGTGGAACTACATCAAACTAAAAAGCTTTTGCAAACAAAGGAAACCATCACTAAAATGAAAAACAAAACAAAATTCCAACCTATGAGAGAACATATTTGCAAATCATATATTCAATAAGGTGTTAATATCCAAAATATATAAAGAACTCATGTAACACAAGAGCAAACAAACAAACCCATTAAAAAATGGGCAGAGCATCCAAATAGACATTTTTTTCAAAGAAGACATATAGTTGGCCAACAGACATGTGAAAAGATGTTCAACATCACTGATTATCATGGCAATGCAAATCAAAACCATGATGAGATAGCAACTCACACCTGTTAGGATGGCTATTATCAAAAAGACAAGATATAACAAGTGTTGTTGAAGATGTGGAGAAAGGGAACCTTCATACATTGTTAGTGGGAATGTAAATTGGTACAACCACTGCGGAAAACAGTTTGAAGTTTCCTCAAAAAATTAAAAATAGAACTACCATATGAGGGGCGCCTGGGTGGCTCAGTCGTTAAGTGTCTGCCTTCGGCTCAGGTCATGATCCCGGGGTCCTGGGATCGAGCCCCGCATCGGGCTCCCTGCTCGGCCAGGAGCCTGCTTCTCCCTCTCCCACTCCCCCTGCTTGTGTTCCCTCTCTCGCTATGTCTCTCTCTCTCTGTCAAATAAATAAAATAAAATCTTTAAAAAAAAAAAAAAAAAGAACTACCATATGATCCAGGTATTCCACGTCTGGGTACTTACCTGAAGAAAACAAAAACACTAATTCAAAAAAATATTTGCACTTCTATGTTCATTGCAGCATTACTCACAGAAGCCAAGATGGAAACAACCAGTGTTCATCAATGGACAAATGGATAAAGAAGATGTAAATATATGCAATGGGATACTACTCAGCCATAAAAAAAGAAGGAAATCTTGCTATTTGTGACAACATGAATGGATCTTATGGGTATTATGCTAAGTGAAATAAGTCAGAGAAAGACAAACACCATATGATTTCACTTATGTGTGGAATTAAAAAAACCCAAATGAACAAGCAAAATAAAAGTCATAGATACAGAGAACAGATTTGTGGTTATCAGAGCAAAAGGGGTTAGGGAATGGGTGAAATGGGTGAAGTGGGTGACAGATGCTAACTAGACTTATTGTGGTGATCACTTTGTAGTATATACAGATATCCTATTATTATGTTGTATACCTGACACTAATATAATGTTATATACCAATTTATAAAAATGTTCAGCAGAGAGAGGACAGAGGGGCAGTGGAGGGCTTCTGGTTTCAGAGACAATATCTTAGATTACAAGTCTGTAAGCTCAGTTTGACTGACTATGAAAGCCTATGAATCTATTGTGCTTACTGATGAAAAGCCTCAAAATAGGCAATTTCCAGTTTAATAGTTTATTTCTTAGTCTGTTATCTGGAACTGGGAACAAGTTTTTCTATAGAAATAATATTACAAATGGTAGCTCTGCCCCAGGGTCAGCCCACAAAAGCTTATGGAACCCTAATGTACATAAAACATTGTACTAATAATACTAAAGACCCTGACCACTATTTATAAAAGTGTTTCTGTGGGAAAGTGCATTTAGAGTTTTAATGCCGATAACACATATTCCTCAGCCCTGTAATTTCTCTGGACTCTTGACCTATTCCCACAGTGCTGATTCTTATCAGAACGGTTCCATATGTGGTAGAGGGCAGATTAGTTGCTTGCTTTCTGTTGCTACAGGATTCAAGCTGGAGTTCCAAGGAATTCAACTCCACAGAGATGATCCCAGCCCTACCATGTGGTCTAAGTTTAGCCTCCCAAGCACGATAGGGAGCCTCTTATCACAAGCTGATACTTCAACTCTGTCACATTAGGGACCTCATTTGCATATTTCTGGGACTTCAGGGAAGATGAACAGGAGTCCTCATCTCATGAGGGAAATGCTATGGGAGACTTTGGGACTAGTACAATCCCTGAAACTCTGGGAAAGGAGATAAGCTTGGGACAACCTTTAAATCGAGGATAGCATGATCAAGAATTCACCCCGAAGGCTGGTTAAAATAAGATGAAAAATGTTCTTCAGATTAAGACACTAGTTGCTTTGGCAGGAGGAATATATTCCTGAGTGGGATACAGAGGAGTACACTCAAATACTCTCACCTGGAGGGCTCCCTTGGAGAACTGAAACTTGAAAGATCCATACGGTGTTTGGGGGACCTAAAGAGAGAACTATCATTTCTCCATAGGCAAAATGTCTTGCCTGTTGGCTGTAAAAATCATAAATGTAGGAAGCCTTCTCACTACTTCCAGAATTCTAGCCACAGTGGTGGAGGACAATGAACATTTGGTGGTCCTGGTGACCAGGAGAAGTGGCGAGGTTTCCAAATATGACCCTAAAGAGCTGCAGAAGCCACTGAAAAAGTGAATCCCTGGGATCAGGACTAGAACAGCTTTGGAAAGTGGGGCTTAGAGCCCTAGTACCACACAAGGCTTATTTTGAAGGTAATAGAATTCTGACCGGGAAACTGCCTTATCTATACTCTTGCTGAGATTATAAATCAAACTGCCTTGTTCTCCCAGAGTCAGGGAATTGGGTAAACAGACTCTCCTGGGAGTGAACCTTGCATGACGTGACCTAGACACCGAAAATCCAGTTGACACCCAGCAGCTGTGCCCTCAGACTGTCAAGGACTTGTGGCCATCTAAACCTTTAGAAATGTCCCGGTTGCCATCCTTCTCTGAGCAGACTCCCCAGCTTTCCCTTTAGTTCCGTCAGCTACATGCTATCCTCCTAAAACATTTATTTTCTACTCAAGTTTTTCAGAGTCTGTTTCTGTTGTGAACAGTTGAGGAATTCTAACTCATACAGACCCTATTGGCAGAATGTTGACAGATCAGGGCAAATCTGCCACTACAACTTGTAAAGCAAGTAATAAATCCACTGACAGCATAGTTATAGCATGCTATCCCCCGCACTAGAAAAATGATGATTCATATCATTGAGATGTAATGGGCTCAACTTTCACCTGAGAAGGCAAAAGTGGGTGGGTACAGGAAAGAAAATAATGTTTTTACTTAAACTTTAACAGGTGTGGGTTGCTATTACCCCAGGAGCAGGTCACCAATTCTTAGCTCTGCACTGTTCTATTAACATGATGGCATAATATATATGATGGCTGTATTCAATAGTAGCCATGGTTTTATCTCATTTATTTACATAAATAAACATACTGATATCAATGGAAAGATTTTTAGGAAAACAGGCAAACTGCAACACCATTCCCTTATTTAAAAGGACTGAATTAAGTTTCAATGTTAGATTTAAAATAACAACTGAGACAAATGGGTCTGGAAGTGTGTCTGCTTAATTAAACCAAACAGTTGGCCAAATAAAGTGAAGTATGTTTCAACTCAACCAGTTGGCATTTTCTATTTGCTCCATGATTAGCAGGCTGTGTGGCTGGGCTTGTCTGAAAAAGAGCAGACTTTATCCCTTCATACCTGGTCCCAAAAGATGCCGTCCACACCACCAGATGGTCTGTGGACCTCAGTCGATGGTGTAGCCTGGTTTCCTTAGGCATAGGAAAGGATGTTTCACATTCCAGTGGAGTGCAGATTTGTGGTTCAGATTGAAGCAGTGATGGACTCAGGGGTTCAAGCAGCTTTCTGGTCTAGCTGGTTTCTCTCCCACTCGACACAAGGCCACTGCAGTGTAGATAGAAACTAGGGACCTTCAAGGTACATACTGTCTCTGGATTTCTGGCTCTGACTAGAGCGCCTGTGACCCAACCATGACCTGGAAAACCCATTCCTTCTCCCCATTGTCATATTGCTGTTGTCATTATAGCCAATGCCTCCTCCTGCCTCCACCCCAACCCCCAACCAAACCCTATCTTATCCGTGATCTCCGTTTCCAGAATTCTGATTGCACACAAGACCTTCAGGGACATGTTTTTAGAAACAGAAATATAGGAGCCTCCCTGCTATGTGAGCGGAGCAACACAATAGATCTGATGCCATGTGATGATCCTTCATGTATACTCCCTTCAGAGTTAGAGTGAGAAATCTTCACCAGGGATAACTGATCCCCTCCCTTTGTGACAGTTTTATCAGCCTTTCTACCTTGTTCATCTTAGTCCCACTGCCCTTTGTAATAAAGAATAGGGAATTCTTGATTCGTAGAATTATGACAACTTCTACAGGTCTTCCATCTGCTCCTACTGATCTCTGAATTCTATAGCACAAGTCTTTACAAAATAAAAACATCAAGGAGCCTACAACTTCTCCCATATCTGGAAGGAAAATGAAAGAAAGACTGCCTTATTATTGGGTATGTCTAAATACATGGCATTGCCAGTTGCCTATGCAGTGTCTCAGGCATTTAATGAAGAGCACTTTGTATGAATTCCTGGAGCTCATGCTCTATCTGCACAACTTCTGAGATGCTTCCCCAATCTAACATGAGCCCACAAACCAGGTTCCTTGCCCACTAGCAGTAGCATCACTACAGGCCAACTCCAAGAATTGTGTTAGAGATCGCCATGGTTGTTCTACCCAGCCAGGTTCACCAAAGGCATTTGAATTATTCCCGGGATTCTCACAGGCCTCTTCCTTTACTGGACCAAAATTAAAATCCTCAAAAGGAAGAAAAAGCTTCCCCTTAGATCCAGAGTTAAAGCATTCTAGCAGTTCAGACTTGCTTTTCTCTTTCCCAACTTTGACTTACCTGACCCAAACAGCTCCACACCACTGAAACCAATGCCTTTAACAGTGCAGTGGGGGACATATTGCCCCAAGATAATAGAGCCATGACCCTGGCAACAATCAGTCCCTGTGGAGGAAGCTGGCTTGGTTGATAGAAGCTACCTTATTTAATAATGAGAATCATTTATCATCATGGCTACCTTAGAGGTTTGAAGACATCAAATTAGATACAAGTAAACAGTGTCCTGTGACAGTGTGCTCTTAGGCCACTAAGGCCTGGAAAAGTTGAGATAGACTCAGGTTAGCCCCTTTCTTTGAGTGTTTTTTTAAGTTTTATTTATTTAACTAATCTCTACACTCAAAGTGGGGCTCAACTCATGACCCCAAGATCAAGAGTCACATGCTCTTCTGACTGAGCTAGCCAGGTGCCCCTGATTTTAATATCCATTACAAACGAGGGCACCTGGGTGGCTCAGTCGGTTAAGCCTGTCTTCCACTCAGGTCATGATTCCAGGGTCCTGGGATGGAGTCCTGGGTCAGGCTCCCTACTCTGCAGGGAGTCTGCCCCCCCCCGCCCCCGCTCGTGTGCTTAGGAGCTCTCTCTCTCTCTCAAATAAATAAATAAAATCTTAAAACAAAATCAATTACAAACGAGGTAGTGAAATGGCCAGGTGGGTTCCCTATTTCAAAGTACCAGGGAGTAGAGGAAATATCTCTACTCTTGGAAATTCTTCTGTGGCTACAACTAACAAGGCAATCCAATGTCTGATGTTCATGGTGCCTAGCCACAGGCACCTAGTACCAGGAGTAAGTCAGGGAGACTCTGAACACTATGAAACCCCTTCATCAGGACCAGTGGCTATATTTTACAAGTAAGGAGCCCTGTCACAAGACTTTGTCTTATTATTAAGATACACTGATTCTCACCTCATATCACACCTCAAAAGGAAATCCTGCTAATTTAAAGCATTAAATGTAAGATAAAATCTTAAAATACTAGAAGAAAATGTGACGAATATTCATCTTGTCTGTTAGATAAGGAAAAATCCCTGTAATTATTAAATCAAGAGATGAAAGACCCAAATAAATTAAAAGTAAATTCAACTACATAAAAAATTTTCTCTGTAACAAGATACCATAATAAAAATAATACCGGTAATATGACAAAAGGTTAATATACTTTAAAATCCTTATGTTGCATCTATATAAACTCATAAGAAAACAGTGATCCAAATTTTAGAAAAATAGTTAAAAAAAGAAATGAACAGATGATTCACAACAGACGAAATACAAATGGCTAAAAAATACAAAAAAGCTATGGTTTTATTAGTATTATTTATCAAAGACATTACCATTAAGTAAGATAACGTTCAATGCTGGTGAAATTGCAGAGAGAAATGCAGATTTGACCAAATTCTCTGTAAAACAATTTGATCTTATGTATTAAGAGTCTTTTTTTTTTTTTTAAGATTTTATATATTTAAAAGAGCACAAGCTGAGAGGAGGGTCAGAGGGAGAGTGAGAAGCAGGCTCCACTCTCAGCGGGGAGCCTGACATGGGGCTCGATCCCAGGACCCTGAGATCATGACCTGAGCCGAAGGCAGCCACTTAACCGACTGAGCCACTCAGGTGCCCTGAGAGTCTTAAAATGCTCAGGGTCTTTGAACCAACAACTTTATTTTTAGGAATAGTTTCTAAGGAAATAATCAGAAATGTGAACACAGTTTTATGCCCCAAAGATATTTATCATAGTTTAATTTACAGTTGAAAAGAACCTAAATATCCAATTATAGTGAAAATATTAATTTATGGTAAATCCATACAAAATTCAGGGCTCCCACATGCAGTCATTAGAAATAATTTTGTTACATAGAGCTACTCGTGAAATGATGGAAGGTATAAAAGAACACCAAATTGAATACACTCATAAAAGATATATTAAAATTATATTAAAAGACCAATTAAAATTGTGAAAGTATAAATCATTTTTTGTTTTACTCTTTATACTTTTCTATATTTTGCATATTTTTGAAGCCCAGTAAAGGGTATTTTTTAAATTGCCTCTGGATTTCTGACTGATAGTGCTTTCTTTTTTTACTACAACTTCATACCATAATGAGTTCTCCTTTTTCTTTTTTTAAAACACTTCTTAAAAAAGATTTTATTTATTTATCTGAGAGAGAGAGAGCGCATGTGTGCGTGTGCACAGGCACGAGCGGGGAGAGAGGCAAAGGGAGAGGGAGAGAGAATCTTAAGCAGACTCCACGCTCAGCATATGGCTTGATCCCACGACCCCAAGATCATGACCTGAGCCGAAATCAAGAGTTGGACGCTCAACCAACTGAGCCACCCAGGAGCCCCTCTTTTTTTTTTTTTAAGTACTTTTTTCATATGGGTTAGACAATTCTTTTTTTTTTTTTTTAAAGTAGGCTCTACCCCCAACATGGGGCTTGAACTCATGATCCTGAGATCAAGAGTTGTATGCTCTACCTTCTGAGCCAGCCAGCCGACCCCACAATGAGTTTTCTGGTGGTGCTCAAAGAACTGCAGCTTAGATAATAACTGACAAGTACATTTTACATATTAGATAATTACATATCAAGTAAGTTTGTGCTTTAATATACATTATCTTGGAGCATGATTGAGTTAATCAGTAAAGACCGAAATAAATTTACAGTGTAGTCTGAACTGGTTTGATACTTTCAGCAGATCCCTCCCATATGGCAGCCTAGATGCTTTGTCAAAGATTCCTGTCTTCTGCTAACTTTGTCTTGGGCCATATCTCGCAGCTCTATCTTTATCTTGCTCTTGGTCTTGCCTGACTTTTGTATAGATTTTTCAACTCAAAGCAGGTTCTCAATCTCCCCTCTCGTCTAGATGTTTTAACAGTTCCCTGCTTCTCCAGTCTGTTCTCTTTGAGACATGGTGGTTTGAAACTTCAACTCAGATGAAGCCCATGTAGAGATTTCATCAGGCTCTGGGTTTTCTCAGACTCTCATTTGTCCCAGGTTTCCAGGGCTCCTACCTGGCATGGCACTTCCCATAGGCCAGTAAGGCACATGCATTCCTTTATTGGCCTTCTTTTCTTTCCCTCTCTCAGCTTGCTCTCCAAGAACAGACTCCTTGGCCAGTGAAGTTGCCTGGGCCAGCTTCCCATCTTGACATCTGGCACCCTCCTGTGGCCATGGATGGGTGTGCCAGGGCCAGCAGTGAATTTCAGAGCTAGGTCCTCTGGAGCATCCCCCAGGCTTGTTGGTGCCCATCAGTGACAGTTAAAAGGAGCTGGGCAACCTTTACTTCTGCCTGGTTCCTTGCAATTCACCTTCTGCAACTTGCCTACAGAGAAATTCACCAAAGGCCCCACCTTCCTTTTTCCTATAAATGTATCTGTATCGAGATACGCTAAGATCTACATTCTCAAAGGAAAAGCCTTTTCTGGTTTTGCACTTGGCAGGGAAGTAATAATAAGTACTAACTTAAATGAGTGCCAGATGCTGAGCTAATGCTTTATACCCATTATCACATTCAATCTTCACAACAGTGCTGGGAGATAGTCACCTATCTTTAATCTCCATTTTACAGAGGAGGATATAGAGGCTTAGATGGGTTACATAGAAGTCAAGGGTAAACTTAAAAATCAAGATCTCCCTGATAGTTGATGGCTAAGTTTGGATTCAAAACCAGCCATGTGACTTGGGGCCCATATTTCCTAATCACTAGGCCATACAGTCAGTGTAGAAAATTGGGATGCTCAGAGCCCATGTTTTCTATAATGCAAACAAAGATACTCTGTAACAAGAAGAAAGAATAAAAAAATAGAAAGAAGCTGAGAATAGAGGTAGAGGTAGGGTCCTAACAGGGCTTGAGATCTGGGTTCCAGTTGTTTCTGAAGCTCAGGAACATCCATGTCCTTTTCCAAACCTGGTTGTTTCATCAGATACTTAAGACCTTCCAATAAACTCCCCCTTCTAGTTCCGTTTGATGTGCTTTCTGCCACTCACAAAGCAGAAGTCCTACTAAAACAGGAAACTAAAGACAGTCTAGGTATTAATACTCAGAGCAGCATTAGTGATAAATTATCTCATCCATGCCAGGTTCTTTTGATTGCAAGAAACAAAGATTGAGTCAATTTACTAGAGCCAAGTTACTCATTACTAAGAGACAAACCAAAAGAAGGGTTTATAGAAAAAAAAACAAAAAACGTATGTGCACTAAAACCCGAGTAAACTGAACCACAAGGCCTCAGGAAGAGTTAAAACTGCATCAGTAGCACTAAGGAATAGCCACCCCCTCACCTCTCAGGGCTTTTTGGCTTCTCAGGGAATCAGCACTACTCTCTCTCTGGACCAGCCTTCTCAAATTACTCATCTTACAACCGGCTGGAAAAGTAGCAGTCTAGTTCCTGTACTTCTATGGCCCTCCAGTTCCAGCTCATACCAAAACTGTAGTGCCCCTTTGTGTCTCTTATTACAGGTTTCCAAGAGAGAAGATTTGACTTCTGCTTTTCTTTTTAGACCAAAGTACAGGAGGCATAAGTCATGGGTTATAGTTTATGATCAGGTGTCCAGTTACCTGTGGTCATGGTCATGTGGCCTGCTGCCCACTCAGTACGGTCAATGGGTAGGGATTTTACTAGAAAGGGATGTGAGCAGGCCAGTAATAATTGGCATCTCTAATCAAGCCTACTTAAATGTAATTTGAACTCTTGCCAGTAAAAAAAAATTAAACACGATGCAAAGACCCATTCCCTAAAGACCCTCTCTAATTATCTCAAGTTGGCAAGAGAGTTCACCTTCTGGTGTTTGTAGGCTTGTGTGCTATCCTCTACCTCAAAGTGCACCTTCTTCAAGTTCCCAGTCCCACCTGCACCTGCCCTAAACACTCTGCATTGAGCTAGACTACTCCACTCACTTGGGAGTCTATTAATTTTTTTCTCCCCTTAACCACACTAAAGACTTTGCTTAGTAAAGCATTTTGAAGATTTAGAAAGTGACTGTTCAGTCTGCTTAGGATTTATATACCAAACAGATGTGCCAAGAAGTCATAGGAATCAAACTGCTGTTCTGTGAGTAGAATAATATATTAACTTGCCTTTTAGCAGTTTCGATTACACAGCTGTACAAATTGCAATGGAGTCTTCATAGCTAAAGTTGCTTTTAGCAAAAGCACATCACTTCTTCAGGATGGAAGTTTTAACATAGCAGGCATCTTGAGGGGCATGCATCCTTGTAAAATACTTCTCATTATTTGAGAGAAAATCATCTAGGAAATTGAGATATGGTAGTACTTAACTTACCTTGAGAAATACTCTGCTTTTCATCATAATAGCTGCACTGGATATTATTTCATGATGAAACTAAGGAGTTCCTAAATAATGGTACCATCATCTTACACTTTTAGTCTTTCTGAGCCTGTTTTCTCAACTGTTAAATCACGATATCAGTACCCATCTTATAAGGTTGTTGTAAGGAGACAATGAAAGCTTTATAAATAGCTTAACAAGCTGCCAACCATAGTAAATGATCAATAAATGTTAGTTACCATAATTATTACATTTTGTTTCTCACCTTAGCAAATTAAAATGTATTTTTTAGCACAGTTTCTCATTTTATCCTTTCAACCTATGGGTAGGTATGGTGCTGAGTATATCCCCATTTCATAGTACAATTAACAGAAACAGCAAAAAATTTAGGGTAAGTAATTTTTTCTAAGATAACACAGACAATAATTCACATCTTTGACTTCTTTTTTTTTTTCCATGTCAGATGGGTCATGCATGGAAGTCATAACAAGGTGTGAGGGAACCACATGTCACACAACGGTGTAAACACCCAATCATCAAGCTTATGAACTACAAAAGGATCCCACATCTGTGACTTCTAATTGAATCTTCCTTCTGCACAGAACTTAAGTTCTGTGACAGGGACTTTAGTGAAAGGAGAAGGCAAATATTATACTAAAGGAAGAATCCTCCACAACTTTCATCCAAGAATTGTTACTCGGCTAGAAATGTGTAAACCTCTACTTCTGGCAGCCTGGAAAGCTAGATAACCTAAGGGCCCATTAGCTATGAGACCATTAAATCCTGATTTGAATCAAAACTAATATGCACTTTAAAGTTTTGCTGGATTTTGATGAAAGGAGTCAAAAAAAAAAAAGTGAGCTCAAATAAGATCAGGGAGCAGTAAGCAAACATAAAAGCCAGAGTTGTCATGGGCAAGCGCCAGTACCAGTCCAGGACAAGGAGCCTGAGCTTGGAGGCACACTGCAAGGTGTGGAAATCACACCTGAGATTCCTTCCTGCTTTGAGCCTGGTTCTGCAAGAGGAACTTCAGAGATACCTGACTGGTTGCATCTCAGATCTCCTCTCAGAATCAAATGCAAGTACTCTCTAGAGTAAAGCAACTCCCAATTTGGTCTCTGGGATTTCCATAAATTAAGTTCAAGAAAATATAAGCTCACAATTTTAAAAAATCACCAACACATAAACCACCATGAGTTAAGATCAACAGAAAGAACAAACAATAATTTGTAAGAGCTGAAGAACTGGAACTGGAATTGTCATTTACAGATTATTAAATAACCTTTTATGAACCATTTAAAGAAATCAAACATGGAATGAAATAGATTTAGAAACAAGAGACCAGAAACATTACTAAACGAACCGAGTATTAATTTTTGGCCTAATAGCTATAGATTTTGAAATTAACAACTCAGTAAATCTGTTAAAAACAAAAAAACAGGGGCACTTGGGTGGCTCAGTCATTACGCGTCTGCCTTCGGCTCAGGTCATGATCCCAGGGTCCTGGGATCGAGCTTCGCATCGGGCTCCCTGCTCCACAGGAAGCCTGCTTCTCCCTCTCCTGCTCCCCCTGCTTGTGTTCCCTCTCTCGCTGTGTCGCTCTCTGTCAAATAAATAAATAATATCTTAAAAAAAAAAATCTACTTCTAAAAAAACAGTTAAAGACAGGTTCAGTGCCCTGGAGGTTATATCCAAAGAAATTACCCAGAGTGCAGCATAGAGTACAGCAGATGGAAAACATGAAAGAAGGGTTAAAAGACATGGAGGGTAAAACAAGGCTTAACATGTCTAATCAGAGTTCTAGAAGTAAGGAATAGAGAGAACAGGAGGAAGCCAATATTGAAAAAGATAATGGCCAAGAATTTTCCTAAACTGACTAAAGATAAATCCACAGATAGAGAAAGCACAGCATATTTCAAGCATGATAAATAAAGAAAAATCCACACCAAGACATATTGTGATGAAATGGCACAATACCAATGATGAAGACCTTAAAAATCCTAGAGAAAAAAGCCAGGGCACCTACAAAGAAAAAACAATAAGCTACCAGAAGACCTTTTTTTAAAAAAAGGAATATAACAATAATTTATTAGTGCTCACAACAACCCTTGGTAGTAGTTACTGTTATTATTTCTATTTTAATGTAAGGAAATTCTGGCTGAGAGGGAAAGCCCAAGGTCCTACAGATACACAGCAACAAGGATACAGCTTAGAAATGCAAGGATGAGTGGAAAAGTAGGTCATAAAACACTGCTTCAGCCATATGCAACAACATATGAATCTTAGGACATAATCTTAGGATGAATCTTAAAAACATAACACTGAGTGAAAAAAGCAGGTGGCAGAAAACTATATACAGAATACCATTTTTATAAAGTTCACAAACAAAACTAAATAATATATTGCTTAGAAATACATACATGCATGATTAAATCATCTTAAAAACAAGAGGATAATTGTTATAAACTGAATGTTTGTGTCCCCCCCCCCAAATTCACATGTCAAAACCTAATGCCCAATGAGATGATATTTAGGCGGTGGAGCCTTTGGGAAGTGATTAGATCATGAGACCAGAACCCTCATGAATGGGATTGGTACCCTTATAAAAAAAGCCAACAGGGCTCCCCAGTAGTTCCTTCCACCATTTGAGATTACTGTGAAGAGATGGCCACATATGAACTAGGAAGTGGGCTCTCATCAGATGTGGAAACTGACCACGCCAGCACCCTGAATTTGGCACCCTCCATTAATGTGGGAAATAAATTTCTGTTGTTTATAAGCCCTTGCCTGTGGTACTTTGTTATGGCAGCCTGAACAGACTACAACAGGACAATACACAAAATTCCAGATAGTAGTTACCTCTTCTGAGATGTGGCAGAAGAATGGAACAAGGAGAAGCACATGCTGCAAAAAGCAAAGGTAACACTCTAATTCTTAGACTGGTGGTAGGTAACAAGTATTCATTTCATCACTGTATTAACACATGTGACTTCTATTCTTTTGCATGCATCAAATGTTACACAATAAAAATAAAATAAAATTGCCAAAGGACTAATTTTTAACTGGGTTTTTACAATGTATGTTTAAAAACCACCAGTTAATCCTTTTGGCTGATGGTTGAGGGATATAATCAGCCTCTAGAGTTTAATTGCCGAATTTTGTAGTGAATCACAAAAAGGCTTCCTACATAATTAATGGAAGACAATGATGGAAGTCATTCCTGGCTGGGGATTTTAAATTCCTGGTCTTGTATTTTCTCTCCAAATGGAACAGTCTATTCACACAGCTCTAATAAGAGGTGTGCTATTTCCATCATTTGTATGGCTGTCTTTAACCTTGTATTCTAGATAGTAAAGAACAATTTCAACCTAAGAAAAATATGCTTATAGGATAACTACATTAGAAAAAAATGTTTCATTTTGTGTTTGATGTCATATAATTAAGTTGGTAAGAAATGAAAATTTTGATGTCCTTTTTTTGGGTAGTGGGATTATAAAATAAATTCACCTTCTCATATCCAGAATTTTATGAACTAATTTGCTCAATTTTATTTTTTTTAAAGATTTATTTATTTGAGAGAGGGCACGAGGGTTGGGGGCAGGAGCAGAGGGAGAGAGAGTCTTAAGCATGCAGCCCAGCTCAGGGCTCGATCTCACAACCCTGACTGAGATCATGACCTGAGCTGAAATCAAGAGTCAGACGCTTAACTGACTGCACCACCCAGGCACCCCAATTTAAAATGCTTTATCCTATTCTCTGTATTTCCTGCATACCTTAGTAGTTTGTAATTATCATTAAAACATCTTTGAGTTGGATGAGTTAGCTGGCAAAAAATTGAGTTTTACTTGTTTTTGATGGTTGTGTGTGTTTAATGTCTAAGAGAGGTCTATATAATCTTCTCCTAATCAAAGTCCATAAACTTGATCTTCCCTCAAGAATTTCCCCCCAAATTCTTAATCTCAGGGAAACAAACTGAAGGTTGCTGGAGTGGTGGGGGGGGGGGGAGGGATAGGGTGACTGGCTGATAGACATTGGGGAGGGTATGTGCTATGGTGAGCGCTGTGAATTGTGTAAGACTGATGAATCACAGACCCGTACCTCTGAAACAAATAATACATTATATGTTTAAGAAAAAAAAAAAAAAAGAAGATAGCAGGAAGGGAAAAATGAAGGGGGGGAAATCGGAGGGGGAGACGAACCATGAGAGACTATGGACTCTGAGAAACAAACTGAGGATTTTAGAGGGGAGGGGATGGGGGGATGGGTTAGCCTGGTGATGGGTATTAAAGAGGGCACATACTGCATGGAGCAGTGGGTGTTATATGCAAATAATGCATCATGGAACACTACATCAAAAACTAATGATAAAATGTATGCTGATTAACATAACATAATAAAATAAAATTTTTTTAAAAAAGAATTTCTCCCCAAAATCTCAACATGTCATATTATCTCAGTACAGGAAAGTGTTTCCTAAACATAATACATGCAATTTTCCCTTCATTAAAAATGAAGATTGTGGGCGCCTGGGTGGCTCAGTTGGTTAAGCAACTGCCTTCGGCTCAGGTCATGATCCTGGAGTCCTAGGATCGAGTCCCAAGTCAGGCTCCCTGCTCAGCGGGGGGTCTGCTTCTCCCTCTGACCCTCTTCCCTCTCGTGCTCTCTGTCTCTCATTCTCTCTCTCTCAAATAAATAAATAAAATCTTTAAAAAAAAATGAAGATTGTTTTCACAGGAGTAAACCAGCTTAGTAGTTTATTAGGTTTAATGTATTATTAATTGGAAGACATGATTTAAAAGATTTCTGTATAATTTTTCATTCCTTTGGATAGTAATATAATCTGATATTAATACTATAATTTCCTAGAAAAGTAAAAAGGATTTTCCCATAGGTAATTAAGATAAGCTCTCAAAATGAATCCCTTTTGAATCCTTTCATAGTTTTTTTAAATTTTATTTATTTATTTATTTATTTATTCATTCATTCATTCTTTTTAAATAGGCTCCATGTCCAATGTGGGGTTCGAACTCATGACTCTGAGATCAAGAGTCACATGCTCTACCGACTGAGCCAGCCAGGTGCCCCCTCATTTTTTCAGTTTTTAAAATTGATGTTCATGGGGTGCCTGGGTGGCTCAGTCGTTAAGTGTCTGCCTTCGGCTCAGGTCATGATCCCAGGGTCCTGGGATCAAGCCCCACATCAGGCTCCCTGCTCCACGGGAAGCCTGCTTCTCCCTCTCCCACACCCCCTGCTTGTGTTCCTGCTCTCGCTATCTCTCTCTCTCTGTCAAATAAATAAATAAAATCTTTTAAAAAAAATATAAATAAATAAATAAATAAATAAAACTGATGTTCGTTAGTGTAAATGTGTTTGTGAATGTAGAGTTGACTTTGATATTTGCAAGGCATTTGTCCAAAGGTCTTTATGATTCCCCAAATTTAAAACAAACAAACAAAAAAACAGCAGCAAGAACAAAAATAAAACTCCATGGCTTAAAACTTGGTCTATGTACGAACCATGAGAGACGATGGACTCTGAAAAACAAACTGAGGGTTCTTGGGGGGGGGAGGATGGGTTAGCCTGGTGATGGGTAGTAAAGAGGGCACGTTCTGCATGGAGCACTGGGTGTTACGCACAATGAATCATGGAACACTACATCAAAAACTAATGATGTAATGTATGGTGATTAACATAACAATAAAAAATTAAAAACAAAAACAAAAACAAACTTGGTCTATGTAGACAAAAATCAAATTGCATAGAGAGAAGCAAAATACAAGAGAGCCAGAATCTTGACAGTTCCCCTGTACCCAATGTCACTTGCTTCCTGAAATTGGCTGCCTTTCAGGTTTACCCACATAATAAATTCCCTCTTTAGCTTTAGGCTACTTCAAAAGTTGGTTTCTGTTACCTTCATCAAGAGTCCTAATACACATAATTATGCTGAACATTTGGTAATATATATAATTCATTCCATTGTATGGACCCAGTGATTCTAGTTAATCTTTTTGATATCTTACTGGTATCATGAAGCTGAGAATCCTTTTGTGAAAGAAAGGACCTGAACCAATTGGATTCAATCTGACTTTTGCAAACAAGATTTCAGGACTGAAGGAGCATACCAAGTAAGGAGCATCCCTTACAGAAGCCTGCCTCTTCTTATTTGTGTGGTCCACAGGTTACAATGTGCAACTAGATTTAGGTGATAAATGAAAAGAGTAAAAAGATTTTCAATATACCAGTCCTCTGTAATATAGGTAGTAGCTCTTTCTTTGAAGCCTAATACTGAAACCAGATGCTTAGTTTTATGACTTCCTTCTCTCAAATAACAAGATAAGAAGAAAAACATACATAAGTCAGTTAGTGTTATCAGGAAGTGATTATTAGTTTTGTTGAAAACATAATGCCTTGGGGCTTTGAACGAAAGTACTAATTTAAACCATTCCTGGAATGAATAAATATTCAAAAAGAGTGGTATATAAACTCTGCCTGCCTCAGGCTAACGTAAGTATTTATGACTCTATCATGTGTGTTCTTCTTTGGAATTTTTCTCTTTCATCTGAAAAGTGATTCTTTCACCTGCGTACCCTTTAGGAATCAAATTTAGATACAAAGCAGTGACAGCTCGGATCTTGCCCTCTGTATAATAAATCAACTGATGCAACTCTTTTCCATTAAGAACAGCTCACTAATAGTCAAGTGGGCATGCTTTAAATTAACCTGATATACAAGAGTCCAGTCAAGTTGTAAATCTATGGATTATAGTCTCACCATATCTAATTCCATATTTTGTAAGAGTCCTTTAAAGGGTATACATTTGGTAATTAACGTTTTAGCCACATCAGGATTGAAATTACATATAGTGTCTCAAAATACTCTATAAACTCCTCGGAACAAGGAATGTCTTTCCTATCTTTTTACCCCTAGCAACTGCATGCTGGGGTGAATTGGAGAGTTGTTTAGTAGTGTGTGGAGTTGGATTAATAACAGTAATGGGAGAGCTGGGCCAGAAGAGAATAGATGAAACAATATGGAAAGAATGTGGTACCAGGCTTAGCAAATGAGCAGAGGCCAAGGGTAAGGAAAACATGGAATGGACGTGAGGGTAAGTATGAAACAAAATTTTGTTCATACTGAAATACAGTCATACCCAGAATACAGAAACTTGCAAATTTCTTAAGACCCACTCTTTTGGGGCTATGTGGCTTTCAGGATTGGGTTGGATCTGTTTAGTGAATCAGAATGGCAGTGAGGAGAGATAAAGTAGGAGGCACTGCTATTAATTAAAGATTCATGATTCAGCTGCTTGTGATGAAGTGAGGATGTATGTATCTCAATCACAAATTCAGGTATGCAGGAAATACAAGTTTGTTCTCCTATAATAGTTTCTATTTTAAGCTTCTATTCCATCAGGTGTTATCAATCAGGATATAGTAAGAAAACAGAAACCGCTGTAGGTGTTTCAGGCAGGAGGAGATTTAATACGGGAAATAAGATGCTTGTAACTCTTTGGAAAGAGCTGGGGAAGCAAACTATTGAGTATGATGTTAGCTGTGAACTTGTCATATATAACCTTTATCATGTTGAGATATGTTCCTTCTATACCTAATTTGTTGAGAGTTTTTTTTTATCATAAATGGATGTTGAGTTTTGTCAAATGCTTTTTCTGCATTTATGGATAAGATCATATGATTTTTTTAAAATATTTTATTTTTAAGTAATCTCTACACCCAATGTTGGGCTTGAACCCACAACCCCAAGATCGAGTCTCATACTCTACCAACTGAGCCAGCCAGGTACCCCCATATAATTTTTATCCTTCATTCTGTTACTGTAGTGAATTATATTCATTGATTTGTGTATGTTGAACATTCCTTGCATCCCAGGGATAAATCCCATTTGATCATGATGTCTGATCCTTTAATGTGCTGTTAAATTTGGTCTGCTAGTATTTTGTTGTGGATTTTTGCATCTTTGTTCATCAGAGATATTGGCCTGTAATTTTTTTTTTCTTGCAGTGTCCTTGTCTGGCTTTGGTATCAAGGTAATGCTGGCCTCAAAATAAGCTTGGAAGCATCCTGTCCTCTTCATTTTTCTGAAAGAATTTGAGAAGGATTGCTATTAATTCTTCTTTAAATGTTTGGTCAAATTCACCTGTGAAGCCATCTGGTTCTGGGCTTTTCTTAGTTGGGAGGTTTTTTATTACTGCTTCGATCTCTTTACTTTTTATAGATTTGTTCAGATTTTTTATTTCTTCATGATTCAGTCTTGGCAGATTGTATGTTTCTAGGAATTTATCCACTTTTTCTAGGTTGTCCAATTTATTGGCATGTAATTTTTAGTAGTCTCTTATGATCCTTTTTATTTCTGTGGTATCAGCTATACAGCTCTTTCATTTATAATTTTATTTATTTTAGTTCCCTCTCTCTTTTTTTTTTCTTAGTATAGCTAAAGACTTATCAGTTTTGTTTATGTTTTTAAAAACTCTTCATTTTATTGGTCTTTTCTGCTGTCTTTCTAGGCTCTGTTTCATTTATGTCTGCTCTAATCTTTATTGTTTCCTTCCTTCTGCTAACTTTGAGCTCAGTTTGTTCCTTTTCTAGTTCCTTGAGTGTAAATTGTTTATTTGAGATCTTTCTTTTTTCTTTTTTTCTAATGCAGGCATTTATTGCTATGAAATTCTCTCTTGGAACTGCCTTTGCTGCATCCCATAAGTTTTGGTATGTTGTATTTCCATTCTCATTTGTCTCAAGATACTTTTTGATTTCCCTTTGATTTTTTTCTTTGATCTATTAGTTGTTCAGGAGCATGTTCATTTCCACATATTTGTGAATTTTCCAATTTTTCTCCTTTTATTGATTTCTAGTTTCATACCATTGTGGTCAGTAAATATACTTGATATGATTTCAACTTAAATTTGTTAAGACTTGTTTTGTGGTCTAACATATGATCTATTGTGGAGAATGTTTCATGTGCACTTTGAGAAGAATGTGTATTCTGCTACCCCTTAAAGGAAATTACTCTCTCGGGAAGGATTCCCAAGGTACAAATCAAGAAAATCTTGTAAATAAACCCACTAGGTTTATTATAAAGGAACAACTATTGCAATCATCCTACTCTCTCTCTTTCTCTCACCCATGTCTCTCTCTAAATCACCCCACCTTTTCCAGCTGCAGCTGCAGCCACCACATCCAGGCTGAAAGGTCACAGAGCAGAGTGCCCTAAATCTTCCTGTGATGATGACAACAGATGGGGGCGGCAAAGTCAAGGTATGGTAGAGAAATTCAGAGAGAAGCAGAAATTCTAGACTGAGGAAAAGAGCAGGTGTTTTCCTTGCTCTTCCTTCAGAGGATATGCCCTGGAACAGATTGTACATTATGAGGTCCTGGGTGCCCACCTGTTTCCCACAGGACAATAAAATTTTGTCATCCTGCCATTCCTCTTTGCCCCACCTTCTTCACAGCTCCCCTGTTTCTCTTAACACCCACCCTCCTGTTGTCAAAAACTCTATTCTTTTTTGGGTGACAGCAACAGAGTAGGTCTTTGGAGACACCCCTGGAGCCAGAGCTGTCCTGTCCCCTCCTCTTTCACTTCAGTTGCAAACAATAAAGGCCATTCATGGTGGGGCGCTGGCTGAGGGTAGGGGGACCCTATCCCTCTTGGTCAGCCTTCAAGATCCAACTCAATTCAAAGGATATGTCCTCTTCAAAACTTCCTCAGTCCACTCTCCCTACCTCACCTCACCTTCACCATTCTTTCAGTTAAACTATCCTCCTCCCCCTGAATTTCTGGAATGTCATTTACTCTTCTTTTACAGTATTGATCACCTTAAACCTTTGACATCCTTTAAGCCCATGCCCCATCTCCCTTGATAGAGATTGGTGACCACGAGCACTGTTTGTGCAGGGTCTATGTCTATGTTTGGTTTATATCTATGTCTCCCACAGCACTTAGCACAGTGCCTTTAGCATAGCAGATGCTCAGTAATGTTCAGTGAATCAACCACTTGGTTCTTGCTCCACTCCCGCTGCAATTCCCCTAAAGTCTGAGGCTCTGTACATGCTTGTTACAACTCTTTTGCCTACTTGGGAACCTCTCCCTGTCCTTTTCCTCCCTTTCTTTATTCTTTCCCTCTATGATGATTCTCATTGCTTACCCTTGCTGCCCTGCCCCATCTCTCAAACAACGGCTCCTTTAGAGATATGCCGTTTCAGTAGCTGCTGATCTCTCCCTCTACCTCATGCTCTTCCTGATGTTTACATCCTTAGCTCTACTGATACAGACTGCCCTGGAGGCTCACTGTAACCAGATTTCACCTGTTCAAAAATGATAGGCAGGAAAGCCTCAAAGTATAACTTGCTCCCAGTTTCACCCAGCCCTAGAGAGGGCACTTCTTGGAACTGAGCCCAACATTAATAAACCTGGTGGAAAAGAGAGACAAGAGTATTACCTGCCTTATAATCATGGTGCATTATCCTTTTATGTAAGTAGTTTTTCTTGTAAGAGGCAAGACCCAACTTGTTCTAGATATAAATCCATATAATAAGCCAGGTTCTACTGTAACTGTTAGCCATTTGATGATCTCAAAATACTAAATTTGAAGTTATAAAATATGCCTATGAGGACTGAATACATCAGTTTGAGTTTTTCTAGCAAATGCCTACACACACACACACACACACACACACAGCTTTTAAGAGAAATTTTTCTAACCATGACTCTGTGCTGTAATTAGAGGGGAAGTATCTGCCACATTCTACCAGTGAGATTCTGGGGCTTGGAGAGGTCTGCTGATGGGTTCAATGGCCTACAGCAAGAAATTGAATCTGGCTAGATGACTTTGTATAATAAGTGAACTTTCTTTGAACTCTCATCTCTCACTTTCTTATACATGACACCTTTCTTTGAAATCTCATCTCAGGGGGCACCTGGGTGGCTCAGTCATTAAGCGTCTGCCTTCGGCTCAGGTCATGATCCCAGGGTCCTGGGATCGAGCCCCGCATCAGGCTCTCTGCTCCGCAGGAAGCCTGCTTCTCCCTCTTCTACTCCCCCTGCTTGTGTTCCCTCTCTTGTTGTGTCTCTCTCTGTCAAATAAATAAAAT
Source organism: Neomonachus schauinslandi (assembly GCF_002201575.2). Classification (NCBI taxonomy): domain Eukaryota; kingdom Metazoa; phylum Chordata; class Mammalia; order Carnivora; family Phocidae; genus Neomonachus; species Neomonachus schauinslandi. Next base: position 26,053,464 of record NC_058417.1, read on the forward strand.
CTTAAAAAAAAAAAAAGAAGAAATCTCATCTCAGTTTCTTATACATGACACTTAAATTCCCATTTTTTTCCCTTCCTGGGAAGAAAATTTTCTTTTCTTTTAAGATTTTATTTATTTATTTGAGATAGAGTGAGAGAGAGAGAGCACGAGCTAGGGGACAGAGGGAGAGGGAGAAGCAGGCTCCCAGCTGAGCAGGGAGCCCGATGTGGGGCTCTATCCTAGGACCCTGGGATCATGACCGGAGCCAAAGGCAGACGCTTAACCGACTGAGCCACCCAAGTGCCCCCTGGGAAGAAAATTTTCAGTAGACAATGTGATGTATGGTAAGCAAGTACACTGCACAACAACATAACTAGAGCAGACACTATTATGTTGCCCACCCCAAATATGTTCTCTCCTTCTTCCTTAATAACAGGAAGGCATTGATGGAGGCATCAATATATCCAGCTAAAAGAACAGCTTCCCTTAAAAATCATATGGCCTCATGACTCAATTCTGGACAGTTAGATAAAAGCAAAAATGTTATGAGGGACTTGGGGACAAACTACTTAGAGGTGAACTTAATCAGCTGAGAGGTGCAGTCCTTTTGCCCTTCCTCCTTCTTCTTGTCTGGAATGTGGATGTAACAGCTGGGTTTCTAATAGCCATCTTAGACCATCATTAAGTGAAGCACAAGAATGGCTGATATGTAAGCTAAAAGGAACCCTGATGTCTGATAACTATGGTGCTGCCAAATCAGCCCTAAATACATATCTCCTTTTAAACCTCTTTCACATGAAAGAAAAATAAAATACCACATTTAAGCCATTGTTATTGTGAATTTTCAGTTATGTCCACGTGAATCTAATCATACCTGACAAAATAATGCTAGTAACAAATTTTGTTGAGTTCTAAACAAACTAGGATTTACTTAAATCTTTCTTCCTCTCAAATACATTATAAAGTGACTGAAAGCCAATCTTTTTTAATATTTAAATAATATCCTTTACCTTTGAGGGTGTAGTGACTATAAGAGACATGAGGAGGGTTCTAGGATGCTGATAAAGTTTGTTTGTTCATCAGGTGTGTTCAGTTTGTGAAAACGCATTGAGATGTTTTGAGATGTGCAGACTCTTTGTATGTATTTTATACATCAAAACAAGCTAAAAAATATATCCATAGTAAATTTGTCTTTTTGAGTGGAATTACTAATCAGAATAGTTAGGATTAAAGAGAATTGTGAAGATTAAATGAAATAACAAATGTAAATAATTCAGTTTTAACTTATTGAGTCCATGCATCCTGTGAATATTTTTGGAGAACCTACTATGCACCATTACTGTTAGGGTTAGCTATTACTATTAGCCCTAATGTAATTGTTTGCTTATCTGTGTTCCTCCCATAGACTAATAAGCTTCGTGGGGACAGGGACTATATCTGTTTTGTTCACATTACACACACAGCTTAACAGAGTACCAGGCAAAGAGTGGCTCCTAATGTAATGAATAACTGAATGAATATGTTATAGGTTAAATAACCTCTTGCAGACCACTAGAAGAATGTACTTCAGTTTCAAACTGACGTAGAAGTGATCTTTTAGAATTCGTTTGTAAATTAGAAGCAATCTAAGGCTCTTCAGCATCAGTATTAAATCAAGAACTACAAGTAAAAATTCTGGCAATTCTCTCAACGCTTCAGAAATTATGTAGTCCAAAATATAAGAGGATGAAAATCATAATGCAATTATCACAAGAAACCATCAAAAGCCCTTAACTACACTAGTTAAAAAGACTGGAACAGATTAACTTCTTGATATCATAATGAAAATGCAAACACTATGACTAACACATACCATATCAAAATAGAACATTTTCATTGCATGGCAAGAGAGAAAAGATGTCTGTGTTTTAAGCAATCAAAGAACAAAATTGAAAATGCAAGCAACTGGAAAATGGCAGTCCATAGAAATTCCTTGTTAAAATACGGTAAATGTATGACTATAAATTTTCTATGTAATTTAGAATATTCTCCTTGGTGATTAAAAAAAATTGTCTAGATTTCAAAAGGAGAGAAATATCAGTTGACATCTATAGGAGACCTATTTTGGGGGTGCATACCGAGCCCACAATCCTTTCTGTGAAAACTGCCTCCTTCACGAAAGGGCAAGCTTACACAACCGATTTTGTCACATAACACTCCAGCCACAATTTATTGGACAATTGAAGAACTCTTCACCTAAGCTGAATCAATCAGAATCTTTCTCATGAGAATCTGAATTAGTAGGTCTTTTTTTTTAAAGATTTTATGTATGTATGTATGTATTTGAGAGAGAAAGTGATAGAGAGAGTGAAAGCAATAGAGAGAGAGTGATAAAGAGATCATGAGTTGGGGGTGGTAGGGGTGGGGGCAGGGGAAGAGGGAGAGGGAAAAGCAGACTCCTGGATGAGCAGGGAGACCGATTTGGGGCTCTATCCCAGGACCCCGGGATCCTGACCTGAGCCAAAGGCAGATGCTTAACTGAGTGAGCCACCCAGGCACCCCCTGAATTAGTCTTGAGTCTGTAGGTAGTGGTGAACTCCAGAACTGGAAGGTCAACTAAGGTTGGGGCTGAGGTTGGCACCAAGCCTATCCAAAGTTTCACAAAAGCCAAAATTATGGGGGAGCAGAAACTGTACATAAGCAAAAGAAGTCTGCTTGAAAAAAAAGGAAAATGGAAATATGTGCAAAAAAGGACAGAGGCGGGACGCCTGGGTGGCTCAGTTGGTTGGGCGACTGCCTTCGGCTCAGGTCATGATCCTGGGGTCCCGGGATCGGGTCCCACATCGGGCTGCCTGCTCAGCGGGGAGTCTGCTTCTACCTCTCCCGCTCCCCCGTCTTGTGCTCTCTCTCTCTCTCACTCTCTCTCTCAAATAAATAAATAAAATCTTTAAAAAAAAAAAAAAAAGGACAGAGGCAAGGCACCATGAGTAGGGTGCAGGGTAGAGGAATGAGGTCTGTTCCTGAACTTTAATTTCGTATGATAGCTGGCTGACATAGTTTCATGCTTTTTTAAATCATTAAAGTAATCAATTAACATCCCGTCCCTGTCCAGTGTCCCTAACCCTACTTTTTATTTGAACAAATATTTCTTCAGCATTGACCATTTGTCAGACACTGTTTTTTGCATCAAGGATACAGTAGTAAAGAAAAAAGAAAAAGGGGCGCCTGGGTGGCTCAGTTGGTTAAGCGACTGCCTTCGGTTCAGGTCATGATTCTGGAGACCCGGGATCAAGTCCTGCATCAGGCTCCCTGCTCGGCAGGGAGTCTGCTTCTCCCTTTGACCCTCCCCCCTCTGATGTGCTCTCTCTCTCTCAAATAAATAAATAAAATCTTTTAAAAAGAAAAAAGAAAAAAATCATAGTTATTGGGGTCAAGTGGGACAATTATAATGAACATATAAACAGATAATTATAACAGACTAGTAAATGCAGTGACATAGATAAATAAATGCAAGATATTATGAGAAAGAATACCTTACTTGGCCTAGGGTTAGTCTCAATCGTTTTATTTGAAATAGCTTGAGTGAAGTTTTGTATCTCGCAACCAAAAGAACAAAGAACCCCTGCTTGAACATCTTATTTAAATATATTTGTATTGTTCCCCCTTGACCCCCACCTTCAAGGAATGGTTAAGAATGCCAACAACCTACCTAGGTTAGAATTTAGGCCCCACCACTCATTAGCGTATGACCTAGCTCATATTACAGAACCTCTTTGTGCATCAGTTTTTTTCTTTTACCTCATGGGATTGCTGTGAAGACTCAGTGGGTAATTCATATGCAGAGCTTGAGAAGTGTGCCTGACGTTTGGTAAGTATGCCACAATTGTCAGTTGCCATTATTGTTGTTGTGTTGCTGATGTGGCCGTTAGGTTAACCTTGTGTTTGTTGCAGTTTGAAGAAGCGTCATCTGGGAAAGGCAGGGTGGAAGTACTTGCTTATAGTCATTGCCATGTTTGAGGTCTGGTCCTCAGCATACACAGAGACTAGTTTGGGTTAGCCATACAGGTAAGCAGGTATTGATACAGAGCTGGAGGTAGAGGTAGAGGTTGAGCTAGATCTAGAGATAGAGATAGATAGAGATAGAGATAGAGGTACAGATAGAGATGTATTAGTTATTTTATCCCAATAAATTTTATTGTCAAATAAATAGGAAGTTCTGGTGTAGAAACTGGCTCCACTCACTCTGCTATCAGAGATTCAAGCTAACTGCTCTCTTCCATTAACATAATCTCTTTACAAGCAGACTAAGAGACTTTTTTTCTTGGTAATAACCTGGAGCCAGGCCTGCTCCCTGAGGGTACCCATAGACCACCTTGATTGGATTTTGGGTGTGCCCACCTCTTCAATCTTAACTTTAACAGCAGATTCTTTAGATCTGTCATTCCTGCTGATGGGTGATCTCATCCATCAGAAGCACTTTTGAGTCTCTTCTAATTTTGTTCCTCAGAGGGAAACGTTAACTTTAGCTTTAGCCTTGCAATAATCCCCAATATAAAAGATCATATCAACCTTTTAAACATAGCTTTATGCCATTTAAAGTTACTACGTGCTTTGGCCATAATAAAATGAACTAATATTCCTCAAGATGAGTTGAGTCTAAAATTGCCTTCCTCCCGTCTTCTTAGAATCCTTGCTATTTAGACATCTCCAGAGGAACAACTGCTTAAAGCTTTGACTCGTCTACATGAGAGAGAGTGCTTGGCACTTAAGTATGCCTTAATAGCTATCACTCTACAGAACAGATGTTTGTGTGTTTCGTGGGCATCATAAATATTAAGAACGATGTTATATGGCTTGGAAAGCACTTCCCATTAATTGTTAATGCTCACTATGTGCATAAGAGAGGGAGATTCCTTGGGGGGCGGGAATCAAGATACACTTTTATGTCTAGCATTGCTGTATTTCAATTTCAAGGCTGAGGCTGAAGAGAATTAGTCACTGATTTCTTTTTTTTTTTTTAAAGATTTTATTTATTTATTTGAGAGAGAGAGAATGAGAGACAGAGAGCATGAGAAGGAGGAAGGTCAGAGGGAGAAGCAGACTCCCTGCTGAGCAGGGAGCCCGATGCGGGACTCGATCCCGGGACTCCAGGATCATGACCTGAGCCGAAGGCAGTCGCTTAACCAACTGAGCCACCCAGGCGCCCTAGTCACTGATTTCTTAAATATCATATGAAAATTCTAATTAATGTAATGCTTGGTGTCCCTTGTTCCTTATAACTCCATAGTGAGATATGTAACATATAACTATAACAGAGGTGTGATGGAAGAAGGCAGACGTGGATTTAAAGACAAGGTCCACCTCTTCCTGACTCAGTGATCATGAACTTAATTATTAATTAACCCTTCTGAATTTAGTTACTTAACCTATAAAATAGAGGCTGATGACACCTACCTCATAGGGTTGTTATGATAATTTAATAAGAAATATGTGTAAAGATCCTAGATCAGTACCTGTATTCCAGTTAATTTTGCTCTGTTGTCAAATTAGAGATGGTGAGTGCTTGATGTGGACTATGCATCGAAGATAGCCAATGTGTGACTAAATTCTTGAGCTTGGGGCAACTTCAGATTGTTGAGGGTTTCTCATACAGAAAGCTTTGCCCAGGGGTGCCTGGGTGGCTCAGCCGGGTAAGTGTTTGCCTTCGGCTCAGGTCATGATCTCCAGGTCTTAGGATCAAGCCCCAGTCAGGGGTTGGGCTCCCTGCTCAGCAGGAAGTCTGCTTCTCCCTCTCCCTCTGTCCTTCCCGCTCCCGCCCACTCGTGCTCTCTCTCAAATAAATAAATAAAATTTAAAAAAAAAAAAAAGAAGAAGTCTCTGCCCAGTGAGACTACAGATTCTTCACTGATACCCAACAGGCAGGCCTAGTGCCTAGTATTCTTTCCTTGTTGCCCATGGCATTTATCCATTCGTTTATTGAGGGACCACTAGAATCATGAAGATGATATGGTCTCTGACCTGAGCAAGTTCATGGTCTAGCCGAGAACAAAGATGCAAAAACAATTACAATATCATGTGATAAATATTATCTCTAATCAAGGCAAAGTAGAGGGCTGTGGAAGGACAGAGGAAGCACACAGTTCTGTTTAGCTGATAGACACAGCTGTATTAAGAAATGAGAAATCCAGGTATACCTGTGCAGCAAAACATATGGGATGCTATGAAAAACAGCAATGTGCTAGTTAACTTGGGTTTCTGTACAAAACTACTTACCTTCCTGGTGAAAGATAATTTGGGTTTGCTACCACCAAAGAAAACAACGCTTTCATGTGAAAATTAAAAACAAAAAACAAAAAAACAAAGACCTCCTCTCTCGAGCTGACCTATGTCTGGTGATTAGTTTTGCCATGAGCAGCTGCAGATGAAGTCAACTGAAATTCTGAAATCAAATCATGCATAACACCAAGCTGTTTTTTCTGGAATGAATTTTAAACTGTTGAACAAAGCCTAAATTTTAAATTCTTTGGTATGTCTCCCAAGTAGTCTGATTCAGTAAATTGCAAAAGAAAATAGAAACGAGAACAAGAATTACAGAAAAGTGAGATTTCTTTTTTCCAGAACATTGACTCTACTTTGGCCAGTGGGAGTCAGCCTCTTTTTTTTTTTTAATATAATAATAATAATGTTGTTTTCTCCCTAGCCCTACCTAACAAATGTTGAATAATTTAAAAAAAATTTTTTTAACAAGTACCAAATTATTAGTCTACCTCGGACATTTTCAGTCTCAATCTTTCCCTGGAAGAGGAATAGAATGCGAAAGGCATCACAGAGGAGGTGACTTGCTGCTACTTTGGAGGATAAAATTTGTTTGGGAGGAAGAAGAGAAAAAGAAATGCTCCCTCTCCAGGCGCCTGGGTGGCTTAGTCGGTTAAGCGACTGCCTTCGGCTCAGGTCATGATCCTGGAGTCCCGGGATCGAGTCCCGCATCGGGCTCCCTGCTCGGCAGGGAGTCTGCTTCTCCCTCTGACCCTCCTCCCTCTCATGCTCTCTGTCTCTCATTCTCTCTCTCGCAAATAAATAAAATCTTAAAAAAAAAAAAAAAGAAATGCTCCCTCTTCCCCCAGATTGCGCATATGAAGGTCTCCGATTTCCTACAGTTTTCTCTCTTTGGGATAGCCTTTCCTGCATCTGCCCATTTCACCATCATGCTGGTGAGGCACAACCATTTGCTAGCATTTCTTAGAGACTTTCCCAAATTGGCAAACCCCCAGATAAAACTGCCAAGATATTTCTTGGCACATTTTTTGACCTAAGATTATTAGTTAGGATTCCTACGTGGTGTTGGATGTTTATTAGTCTTGGGCATGTGTAACTTTGGAATATCTGCATCCAGTAAAACAATGTAAGGGAAGAAGAAAATATGGCCATTGGCACAGGAATCTAGTTAGTTGTTCTTTTAGGTACCAAGAAGTAGAATCCATGGGGTGCCTGGGTGGCTCAGTCGTTAGGCATCTGCCTTCGGCTCAGGTCATGATCCCAGGGTCCTGGGATCGAGCCCCGCATCGGGATCCCTGCTCAGTGGGAGGCCTGCTTCTCCCTCTCCCACTCCCCCTGCTTGTGTTTCCTCTCTCGCTGTGTCTCTCTTGGTCAAATAAATAAAATCTTAAAAAAAAAAAAAAAGAAGAAGTAGAATCCAGGATCCTCTTCTCTTGAGTTTCAAAGAAAGAGCTTTCCTTTAAATCCTAACGTGGAGAAAGTACCTCCAGGTACTAGTGGCTGTAAGCCCATTGCTCTATAGAAAGCAGCCAAGGACAGCTGAGTAGGGCTGATGGTCTGAGTGGGGTCGCTGAGTACCAGGCTCTGTCTTCCCTCTGCTCAGCCAAAGGTTGAGAGTAAATGCAAAGCCTAGAATTTGACTACAGCCATGTTTTACTCCCACTGCAAACCCAGCGTCTGCACAGGCGTTTTCATCCCACACCTCTTTGCCTTTAGACTCCCCTCATACCCTGGGGCTAGATGCAGATATAACTCTTTATACTATAGGCCCTGGAACCCCCCAAGTAGAGCAACTTCATATCTTCCTAACTCCTAAGCCTTTTCAACTTCAAATTCTTATGAGTACATCTGTAATCTCTGCCCTTGGAAGGTCACAAAAGTAGGTTTTATAATGGCCTACAAGGAAAATTGGGACAGTGGAAGGGGCCCTTTAGAATCATAGAATCTTAGTGCTCTCAGAGGATGTTGTCCAGCACCCCCATCATACAGATGGGTAAGCTAAGGTCCAGTCATATAGCTTTTCAGTGAAGGAACTAAGACTCACACCCAGGACTCCTCATCTGAATGCCTTTTTCACTCTTCCACCTTGACTTCCATACAAAAATGCTGCTGTAGAAATTAGAACGTTATAAGAAAGGAAGACTTATGTGGCAGGCTGGCATGGTGAAGAGAGCCCATGAGTCAAAATGGGAAGAACTGAATTTGATTCTGATCATAATTACTGGGTATGTAATGTTTCTGAATCCAAGTCTCAGTTTATCTACAAAATGGGCTAGTTCTATTATAAGACTGCTGTGAAGATGAAACTACTTTGTAAATCACAAAACATACAAACAAGGAGCTCTGCATAAAGGGTCTGAGTTGGGAAGAGATCAGGAAGGGACACCTTACAAGTTAGGCTTTAGGGCTCTGAAATTATGTGCAGTGTTTTGTGTTTGTGCATTTTTCTGGAAAGAGGATCCACAAATTACATTAGATTTTTGTTTCCCAGAAGAGATTAAGAATAACCACTGATTTTAGTACTCAACACCACTATCATTGATCTGAGAACTGTTCTAGTTCTACAGAAAGATGAATAAAATGTAATCTTTGTGCTAGAAAAACCATTTTTGAGAAATTCATGGAATTGCCAGATAAAACACAGGTTGCCACTTAAATTTGAATTTCAGATAAAAAACAAAAATTTTTAAGTATAAGTATGTCCCATGTAACATTTATCTGAAATTTAAATTTAACTGGGAATCCTGTATTTTTATTTGCTAAATGTAGCAACCTTAGGAATTTACTCTCATCAACAGAGAAAAGGTGACTTGTGTTTCAGTGAGCTTGCCTTCCAGATCTTGTTGTAACTCTTTCCCACTGGCAGAGAATAGAATGGGGATGATAATGTGTTCAAGATACAAAAACAGAAGTCACAGAGGGGATACATTAAAGATTACACACCTTAAGGATCATTTTGAATTAAAGCATGTCACTCTCTTGATGCCAAAGCAGGGGAAGATTCAAGCTTCGTGTAATCTGAAAATCTATAAAATGTTGGGGACCCTCTTTAAGAAAAATAATGCAAAGTTGCAAGAACAAATTTAAGTATAAAAGTGTATTTATTTGAATGAGAAAAAAATTACAACAAACTACTGGAGTCTTTTTTTGTTTTTTTAAGTTTTATTTATTTATTTGACAGAGAGAGACACAGCAAGAGAGGGAACCCAAGCAGGGGGAATGGAGAAGGAGAAGCAGGCTTCCAGCTGAGCAGTGAGCCTGATGTGGGGCTCGATCCCAGGACCCTGGGATCATGACCTGAACCGAAGGCAGACGCTTAACGACTGAGCCACCCAGGCGCCCCCAAACTACTGGAGTCTTGACGCTTAGACCAGTGCCTAGCACATAGTAAGCACTCAAGAGCTGAAAGAAAAAAAGAAAGAAAGAAAGAAAGAAAGAAAGAAAGAAAGAAAGAAAGAAAGAAAGAAAGAAAG